>NW_027186310.1:2038057-2044814 GCF_028583685.1 Petaurus breviceps papuanus
TGTGTCTCTCTGTCTCTGTTTGTCTCTATGTCTGTCTCTGTCTCACTCTGTCTCTCTCCTCTCTCTATCTCTGTCTCCATTCCACCCTTCTAATTCTTCTCTAATTTTCTTATTGTCTTCTGTTCTCTACTTCCCACCCCCCTCCTATAGGATGATTCTGGTTCTATCTGTGTTTCTATATCTGTCTCTGCTTCTCTCTTTTGGTGAAAGGGAGAGTCCTCCCCCCTTTCCCTCCCCACCATATTTTATTCTCATCATAAGAGTCAGTCCCTCAGTCTTAAGAACATGGATAGCATAGGACAGTGGAAAGAACTCTGCCCCCAGAGTCAGGAAGTATCTGGGTTTGAATCTCCATGCTGACAAACAACTGATTGTGTCTTCCACATAGTAGGCCCTTAATAAATGTTTGTTGAATTGAGTTTATAAAGGGGGTCACACCCACAACCTGGATCTTTTCAACTGATCCAATGCTTATTAAACATCAGTCAGTGACAGTACAGTAACTTCCTTCCATTAGCCTCCGTCATAATAAAAGCAGTGTTTTCCAAGAAGCGGAATACCTGACACAACGTGATATGAGTGAAGGAGACCTCTTCTGCTGACGGAAGACTTGGGTCCATCCCACTCTTACACCTGGCACTGAGTACCTCAACTCAGACATAGTCACTCGCCCTCTCTGGGCTGTAGTCTGGGTTTTTTTTAAAGCGACTCAATGGCCCTCTGCAGTCCCTTCCAATTCCAAATATATGAGACTATCACCCTGAGGAAGGAAGGAGACCTTTCTGCATATTTCCATATAAAGAGAGGGTGAGGTGAGAGGGCCTATAAGGTCCTTTCCAGATGCCTGTTAATGATTCTTTTATGATGCAGTGATCCTGGAGCACTCAACTTCCCTGGTCCTCAGTTTATTCATCTGTGATATATTGGTTGGGAGCTACATGGTCCCTGAGCTACCCTTTCTCCTCTAGAACTATGATCCTATGATTGGGGTGCAAAACCTGGCTCTGTGGAGTGTCCTTGCACAAGCTCCTTGACCACCCTTTGCCTCGGTTTCCCCATCTGCAAAATGAAGGCATTGGGCAAGCTGCTTTGCAAGGTCCCTGATGCCATCATCCCCATCTGAGAGGAGCAGCTGCAGTGAGCTCTTGCCTCTGCCTCTTCCTGTGCGACCTCAGACTAGTCCCTTCAAAAATGGGAGAACATAAGTAAAACCATACGAGGCATGGCCAAGGCCATGCATGCTCTTTGTCTCTCTCATGATGGAATCCAGTTGGAGGCAGGAGTCCCATAAAGGGAAAGCCCTGAGGATGCCCCTGATGGCAGGTGGCCTCTTGCTGACCCTGTTATCATGCTTAACTCATTTCTGGGAAGTAGGCACCAAGACCAGGCAGGTCACATTCCCAGGCTCCTGTGGTAGAAGTCCACTGTGCTTAACCATTGGGGTTGGGGGGGGGGAGCCGCTTTCCATCAAGCTTAATGAAGAAGGAGGTGGAGAAACAGGTCTACAGGTGCCCACTGAAAGAAATTCTCATGACCACTGTTTTGTCTGCTCCTTAATGAGAATTATTCCCAGACAAAGCCCTGAGCTGTTGTGGCTGGGGCTGTTGTCCACTGTCCACACCCCATTTACAATGCTTTTTCATAGACCCAGAAAGTGCTGCTCTCATATTTAGAGACTCACATCATGGCTTGTACCTCACAGACATTTAAATAAGCATCTGCTAAATAGAACTAAATGAAACTATAAATGAATGAGAGAGGCTCCTAGGAATGCTCTGGCCCAGCCTCCTAATCTCACAGATGGGGAAAGTGTGGCCTGATCAGATCCCGCGACTGGCTAGAGGGAATGAGGCAGACAGGCTGCACAGAGATCCAATCCTGGTTCCAGGACCAGACATTACCAAGAGGCCATGGTGACCCAGAGGAACCAGATGGGTTAGGGGCCAGCCAGGTCTTGTCTGCAGGGGAACCCATCAGCCCCCTCTTCTGATGTCTCCAGGAGGGGATAGTGTGCTAGTCTTTTTGAGAGTGTCATTTTTGAGAACTTCTACTGGAACAACTAAGTCTACAAGCACTGGTTAGGCTCCAGACTCTACCTCTGGTATGTCCTTGGCAAGGTGACTGAGAAAATCACTCTCTCTCTCAGTGCCCCAAGAAAATCTCCAAGACTCCCAGGTATAGAACAGGTGCCAAGCTCCCTGATTAGAGCAAGCTTCCACTTCCAGGACTTCTCTCGAGGATGAGACCCCAGTTCAAGCCCCATCCCCTACTCCTCTCTTCCAAGCACTGGCAAGGCAGGCACTGTGGGCATAAAGACAAAAATAGAGCATCCCTTGCCCTCTGGGATCCAACAGGGTCCAGTATACAGTCACACAGCTAGGAAAACACAAAATATGGCTTCCATAAATACAGTGGAATCAGGGCTAATGCAAAGAAAGTGCTCGTAAACTTTAAAATACCTTTGGAATGGCAGTTTTTATTAACTCCCTACTTTCTTAGAAGAATCACCAGGCTGAATTACAGTTAGTAGATGTGAGGAATAGGAGTGAGAAGGGCCCATGTGGGCTTAAATATGACTACATCATGAAGTTTAGAAGGAAGCTCAGAGGCCTCATCTCAGACTTGGGAAGACACACAGAAAGATGAGCTGACTTGTCCAAGGTTATACCACAAGTGAATGACATTGGCAGAATTTAAACCAAGGTCATACAGTCACCATGCTATAGTGGAGAGGGACCTCAGAGGCCATACCGTCTGGACTCATTTCATAGATGATAAAAGCCAGGCTAAGAGAGGTACCATCTGCCCAAGGTTCTATGGGTCAGAGGCAGCTCCTCCAAGTCTCAAACCCACCTACTTCCCACTCATTTAACCCATCATTTCTCAGTAAGTTAGCTTGTTTTCACTAAGGATAAATTGTGTTTAAGATTCCATCACACCTGTTGTCTCCACCAAAGGGAACCTTCCCTTCTGTCTCTGCACCCCCAGTGTAAAGCACAGTGCATGACATCTCACAAGTATTTAATAAACACTTTCTCAATTGACTGAGTCAGTGTGGCTGTAGTTCTCTGAATGACTAGTCCCAACCTATCACTGTTTGCAGAGCTATACATCAGGGGGATGATCCTTGGGGCAGAGCAGGGGAACATCTTCTCCATTTCTTTGTCCCTTTCAGAAAGTCCATTAAACCACATAAAAGATGTGCCCCTGTTGGGGTGCAAGTTTGCCTGGCTGGCCTTGGGGATTCCTTCTAGGGCTGAGTTCAGAGATATGTTAGGAGTGGCGTAATCAGGCTTGGTAGTTTCCTCTGCTAACCTGCTAACCTCCTGTGAAGGCCTCAGGTCTCACCCACCACCCAACAGTAATATTACAATATTCAGAGTCACAAAGGACTATCTCCTGGGGAATAACATACACACTCAACTGGTTACCATACCCTATAGGAAAATAGAGGAGAAGGTGATAAGAGGGGGGATGATAGAAGGGAGGGCAGATTGGGGGTGGGGATAGTCAGAAGCAAACATTTTTGAAAAGGGACAGGGTCAAAGGAAAAAATAGAATAAATGGGGGGGGGCAGGATAGGATGGAGGGAAATATAGTTAATCTTTCACAATATCATTATTATGGAAGTGTTTTGCATAACTACACATATATAAACTATATTAAATTGCTTATGTTCTCAATGAGGGAGGGGAAAATGGACAGAATTTATAACTCAAAGTTTTTTTTTTTTTTTTTAAGCAATCAGGGTTAAATAACTTGCTCAAGGTTACACAGCCAGTTATTATTTCTGGGTGTGGTGCTGAGTGTCTGAGCCCGGGATTCGATCTCCAGGTCGTCCCAACACTGGAGCCAGCGCTCTTACTCACTGAGCCACCTGGCCGCCCCTAAGCAATTGGGGTTAAGTAACTTGCTCAAGGTTACACGGCCAGGTGTTTCTGGGTGGGTGCTAAGTGTCTGAGCCCGGGATTCGATCTCCAGTTCAGTCTGACACTGGAGCCGGTGCTCTTACTCGCTGTGCTACCTGGCCGCCCCTAACTCAAAGTTTTGAAAACAGATATTAAAATAACTTTTATATGAAACTGGGAAACAACATATACGGGCAATGGGGTATAGAAATCTATCTTGCCCTACAAGAAAGTAATGGGGAAGCTGAAGGGGAGAGGGCGATAGAAAGAAGGGCAGACTAGGGGAAAGGGTAATCTGAATGCATGCCATCTTGGGGTAGAGGGGAGAGATGGGGAGGAAATTTGGAACTCAAAAAATGAATATTGAAAATTAAAAATTAATTAATTAATAAAAAGTAAAATCAGAGGCAAAAAAAGTTTAAAAAAAACAAACTATGAAATTACAGATTCACCATTTCCCATAAAAAAGACTGTCTCCTGGGCCCAATATCCTTCCTCACTAGACATCTGGATCCAAAGAGAAGATGCAGACAGAAATCTTAGTTAAACGACATTTGGTCCCCATTTGGGGCCAGTGTTACCAGAATGCAGTCCCTGTCCGAGCTGCACCTTTCGCCTCACTCCTCTGGAAGCTTTCCTCATGGCCCCTTCCATCGGATAGCCATTATCAGGACAGGTCTGTGCTGCTCTGGTGTGGGCTTCTCCCACACTCTCAAAGGTCATAGGACCTCGCTTTAAAAAGCAGCCCTTTGAAAGGAAGTCTGTGATGGAGATGTGATGTCCCAACTGGGTTCACAATCCCCAACATGCATCAGGCCTAAAAGACCAGTCATGATGCAGGCCTCAGATACAGTCTCATTAGGACAGAAGCAACAAGGGTACCAGGGCAAGGAAAGTGCCCAGTAGGGAATTTCTGGAACAGAGAATGCAAGAGCAGGGAGGGCCTTAGAACTGAAAACAGAGACAGGACAAGCTGGAGGGGAGTTGGGCTAGAACAGCCCTACCGTTACCCACCAAACACTCACATAGCACTAACCATGCACCAGGCCTCATGCTAAGGACTGCAGATACAAACAAGGGCAAAAACCTGTTTAAATGTGGGAAAGTACTCTCATGAACAGGAAGCTACAAGGTGTACATAGGGAGAATGAGAGGTCATCTGAGAGAAGGCCTTAGCCTCTGGGAAAACTCTGTGCAGAAGGTGGCCTTCTACCTGGGGCCTGCAGGAAGCCAGGTAGCCTAGGAGGGAAGAACAAGGAAGAAGATTCCTAATCTGACTGAAGAGGAAACTGAGGCCCAAGAGAGGACAGGATAGTGCACGGACCACTCCTCTTTGAGCTTTGATTTTCCTGACTATAGAATGAGAAGGTCATACAAGACATTCACTATGGTCCTTTCAGCTCTGATATCCATGATTGTATGATATACCCAGGTCCTGGATAGTGGAGAGCCTCCATCAAGGCAAGGCAGGCAAGCTTTGGATGAAGCCATCGGTTAAAGTAATACCTGCCTCTCCAAAGGAAGAGGAATGAAAAACAATCTGTCCAAGTATTTCTAATATGAAAAGCCTGACAGAGCTATTTCCCAGATCACAGCATTGTAAACAGTAATGGGGAGCTGTCCAATGTCCCCGGGACATTGATGTTTCACTCTCATAAAGACTAGGGGCACCCTTATGTTCCAGGGAAACTTTCTCCTCTGTCTGAAAATAATATTCTCCAGATCCACAAGGCAAATGAAGTCGACTGCCTAGGGCTGCAGTGAGTCTGTTAGGTGGTTACTGAATAGCTAGTAACTTAGGGCCTCCCTCCCAGGAATTTGCCTCGTTAGGCAAGTTACTCATAACTCAATCCAAGTAGAATGGGAAAATAATGGAATCTCAGGGTAAAATTTACTTGAGTTGCCATCTAGTTTAACTGCCTATCCCATGCAAAAAATATCTACATTCTGGTTGCCCAGTTCTTCCTGAATCCGTCCAATGCTAGGGTGATCACTGTTTGACAAGATGACTATTACCATGAAACTGGGATTGTTAGGAAATATTTCCTAATTTGGAGCCAAAATATGCATCTGTTTTTAATTCCATCCACAGGCCTCTTGTGAGGAAATTCTTGGCAATTGAGCTTAAGACCAATCCATACCTTCTCTCTAACTATGGCATATAGGAGAGTGGAAGAAAGGATATGGGGTGTATTCTGAAGTCTAGATTTATACCAATTCAGTTCCAAGTGATAACGTGGTCACTCCCAGGATGTCAGCTCTAGAATTCTCCCTTCCCAAGCATGGAACATTCTCTATTACTTGAAGCAGCCCTCTGCCAACATCTCTACAGACCAACCAAACCACCATGCCATCAACCATCATCCATAACTATATTGCCCAGCCAGCCGACTATGCTAATCCATGTGAGAGAAGGACCATGAACTCATTTCAAACCTAAGATACTGGGGGGAAAGGTCTATGTTTGCAGTCAGGGGACTTGAATATCTATGTTATAATACTTAGCTCTTCTATGACCTTGGGTAAATCTTTTCAACATACTAACTTAAAAGATCTTCTCAGTATGTCAAAGGGTAGGTAGGTACTAAGGTCTCTGCCAGCCCTACCCCTATAAAACTTCTTTTCCAAGGTCCACGATGATATTGTCCTGTCCAAAGTCCAAGAAGAAACTTAGTGCTGTGAAGAAAGACCTGGTTGGGAAGTCAGAAGGCCTGGGCTCAATTCCTGGTTCCACACAATCTATCTATCTATCTATCTATCTATCTATCTATCTATCTATCTATCTATCTATCTATCTATCTATCTGTCTGTCTGTCTGTCTGTCTGTCTGTCTGTCTGTCTGTCTGTCT
>NW_027186310.1:2044824-2054824 GCF_028583685.1 Petaurus breviceps papuanus
TCTGTCTGTCTGTCTGTCTGTCTGTCTGTCTGTCTGTCTGTCTGTCTATCTATCTACCTATCTAGCTAGTTATCTGTCTAGCTATCTATCTATCCATCACATGTCTATCTACCCATCCATTCATCCATCCATCCATCATCTATCTATATGTATATTAGTGTATATACATACATTCACACAAATATTTATTTACATATATGTATATATACATATATATGTCTGTGTGTACACACACACACACACACATAATTTTAGGGAAACTATTTTTATTCTCTAGACATTAGTTTATTCATTTGTATAATGACAGGCTTAGACTAGATGACTTCCCAAGTCCTTCTGAGCTCTCAAGTCGCCATCTTGGTTTCCTAAGTAGAAGTTGCAGGATGCATTACAAGGCTCCACATGACAACATAGCGGTAACCCGTAGTTTCTACAGGCTATTGCAATACTATATAAGCTCTGGTAGAACCTTCTACTTGATGGGAAATATTAGGGAAGGCTCTGAGTCTGTGTCTGCTGTACAGGGACTGACTCAGCTTAATACAAAGGGGACCTTCATCAGTAGGAGGGGGGATTCCCTAACTGATGAGCACTCTGTCTATGGCAACCCACAAAAGTATCAAGCCTGGAAAAGAAGGCCATATGGAAAAAGCCCCACCTGCACTCCCACCCTGACTTTCTCTCAATCTCCATCTTTTGTTGAAAAAGTTAAGACTGGAAGACATTTTCTCCATAAACATCTCCTGAAGACTCAATGGTAGAGATGTCCAGATAAGAGCAGAACATGAGGAATTTGGGTTTTATGGATAGGGGCTTTTCCTAAAAGGAAGTGAGAGTAAAACAATTCCCCCACTCAAGTAGGGTTGACTGCACAGGACAAATGAAAGGTGTCTAGCTGTCGAGCTTTTAGGGTGACATGGTACTTTTACTTGTGTGATCCCAGTCCAAGTCTCACAAAAGTGCAATAATGTAATTATAAGAGAATTTATTGTATCCACAGCACAGATAAGGAGACTGAGGCTTAGAAGGGAGAAGTGCCTTTCCCAAGAATATATTGATGGAGTCCAGACTTTAAGGCAAATATCCTGTATCTAAATTCAGGGGTGTTTCCTATCCGACATGCTGCCTTTCTACATAAGTATTTAATGAATGTCCTATGTTTGGCCACATGGGAAAAGGAAATGATCCACATGGCCAAGGACTGGTCATTCATTTAATGGTTTCTATGTGACAGGGACTAGAGCTGCCTTCAAGAAGCCTGCATTCTGTCAGGACTATGGAATGAGGAAACCTGGACCCAGACAGGGTACAAGGCAATTCAAATAGTAAGTTTCAGAAACAGGAGATCCTAATTGCATGCTCTGACTTATGAACCTTTCCAATCTCACCTTCTTCAGCCAGTGGATCAATTATCTATTCAATACTTATATAGAGAAGCAACATATGGGATAGGAAACAACCCTGAATTTGGAGTCAAGACATCTTTATTTATACCATCATGCAGACTACCAGTGCTGGAAAGGAGGATATGAGCCCATGGGGAGGAGCCATTAAAGGTTTCTAAGCAGAGGAGTGACCTGAACAGAGATAGCAATGCCCCAAGCAGAAGACTGAGGCTGGACAGGAGGAGGGAAGCACAGCTGGAGAGTACACACCACGAAAATGGCCAACACAGCCATGCTGGGACTTCGTCTTTGGTGAAGCAGTTTGGCCTACACACAATTCAGTGGATGTGAGTGCCTGTGCATACCATAGCAACGCACCCTGATGAGGGAGAATTAATCGCCTCTACTAAAGTGACAGGATGAAGAGCCATGCAAACAAGACTCTGCTCTTAGAAGGATATCCTGCAATCTCATCAATTAATTCAAGGACAGAACCTGCTCCTTCTGCCTCTTTGAGGGGCTTTGAAATTAGAAGCAAGCAATAGTGAACAATGTCCTCCTCCTCACCTCCCTCCATCCAAATACAGAAGGGACAAATGACTTTGTAGCTGGACCATCTTTTCTGCTGCTCACAAATAGCAGGCTGAAACCTACTAAATTTGCCTTTCAAATCTGACTTTGGCCTGAACCATCAGCTCAGGCAATGCCCACCTCTATGGGACAGCCTCAAGTCAGGTTTAGGAAAGGAAGACAGCTAGCCCAGCACCGCAAGAGGGAAGAGTGGAGCCAAACTCAAGGCATATCAAAGGTGTGGGGGAATACAGAAGCACTTGGGTGACCCTGAAGCAGGCCACATTGGGAAGAGACTTCTCCTAGCATTTGTCAAGAGTCTTAGAGATAGGGCCCATCTTAGCCAAGCTTTGACTGCAACATGTGGTTTCCTAGAGAAAAGTATCTGGACAAGAGCTCTGAACTTGGAATAAGAAAACCAAGATAATGGTTTAGTTCATAACATTCTCAGCCTGGGTGGCCAAAGACAACTCCCTTTCCCTCTCTGACTCTTATTTTCCTCATCTGTAAATGACAAATAACAACATTCCCTGACCTAGCTCACAAAACTGCTGTGAGGACAGGACTGGGTAGACCACAGGGAAGTATGGAAACACATGCTATTAGGTTTAAGGTACATCTTTTGTTCTAGATCTGTGAGTGCAGTGAGTAGGGAACATCTTGTGGGACAATGCCTTCTACCAATGCAGATCAGCAACTTATCTGTGACATATTCCCAAATCAGAGATATAGAAGACTTAGTTCAAGCCCCCATATTACAAATATGGCAACCAATTCTATTAGATCCCTTTAAATGATAAGTTCACCTTATATGTGTATATATGTGTGCATGTAGATGTAGATGTACATACATACACACACCTGCAAACATGTACATGCATACATACCTATGTGTATTATTCCATATGTATGTATATACACACACACTCACATGCAGATATATGGCAGTGATAGGAAATGCTCAGGCTTTTGGCCCCCAAAGCCACGGTTCTACCATTTTCCAACCCCAGACTC
The DNA here is from genome assembly GCF_028583685.1 of Petaurus breviceps papuanus. Classification (NCBI taxonomy): domain Eukaryota; kingdom Metazoa; phylum Chordata; class Mammalia; order Diprotodontia; family Petauridae; genus Petaurus; species Petaurus breviceps. The sequence goes on from NW_027186310.1 coordinate 2,047,794, forward strand.
TCAGATACTTTTCATCTTAAAGATGCTTATGACACTGGCAGAGTGAGTAATTTGTGCATAGTCACCTAGCCACTATGTGTCACAGGCAGGAGTTGAACTCAGGCTTTTCTCAAATAAAAGTCAGCCCTCTACCACAACCACACTTGTCTCTCTAGCAGTCATACTATTATACATTTAGAATCTAGTCTTGGGCCCAGATGTCCCACATCAGTATTACTTGGTCACCAGAGAACAAAAATTAAATAAAATAAAAAACCCTGGTTTCATGAATGTGCAAACTTACAAAAGCCAATCCCCAGGGAGGGATGATTAATAATACAAAGAATTCTTGGCTTCAGAAGAGATTTCATTGAAAGCCGAGACTTCGATAGTGTGTTTTAAATACATTGTGATTTTTTAAAGTCTATGTATGTGCAACTTTTGGTGGAGATTTTCTGAAGCTCACCTCGGACGTTAGCCACACAAAGCTTTCACATAGCTGGGAACTCCCTCTCCAACCTCACAGTCTTCCTGGCATATGTTTTGTAATCCCTTATCCCCTCATTGGATGTTACATTGTATGAGGATCATCTGCGGCCACTTAAATTAAAATGCCACCCAAAAATTCCCTGATGTGAAGCCCAGTCCAAGTGTGAGACACCCGTCACAAAGCTACACTTGTACAGAGACACAATAGATAGCCCGTTCCTCACTAGTGGAAGAGTTGGATGAGAGAGAAAGAAGCAAACAAGCATATATTAAGAACTTCCTATTGCCAGGTAGAATGTTAGAGACATGAATACAATGAAGTCAACACAGACATTCTAAGAATCTGTGTTCTAAGACCCTTTCCAGCTCAGAAATTCTGGATTCTAGCATCTCTCTTGGTTCTGATACTCCGCTTGTGTCTAGATACTTCCTACCACTGATAGCCTCTGTTCTGAGGTCCTTCCCACCTCCCACATTCTTCAGCTCTAATCCTGTAATAAGAAGGTCTCAGGCTCCGCCTCTTTCTCACGCCCTCTCTCGCCCTTCCTCCTTCTCTGACTACCTCTCTTTCTACCTCTAGCTTCTCCCACCCCTTGTCAGGCATGCACAGAGCTCAATAGCTTTTCGTGCATCAGGACAGCAGTCAATAAAAAATGTCATTTTTTCCTCTGAAGGTGTCTAACATATATTCTTGTTAACTTGATACCTACCCCAACCACATTACTGCTGCTATTAGGGACAGGCTCAAAGCATATTACTTGTTGGTTGCTTAATTAATGCTTTCAAATTAATGATGGATCCTTAAGCATCAAAGTCACTGGGAACATTGTCACAAGGTGAAGACCACAATGGCTGTTGGTTCGATTCTGGGAGCAAACAGACCAGCTAATCTGAGACTCCATTTCCATTTGCCTAGATTACAGTGGGGGTAGACCTTCAGGGAGCCCTCCCACTATCCCAGGATCTATGGGACTCACTTAGCCCTATCCTCATGGCTTCACCTACAAATGAATCTCTGATAATATTCAAAATCACATGGAATAACATAATCTCAGAGTTGGAAAGGCTCTGAGTAGTCATCTAGCCCAATCCATAGACAGAAAGAATCTCTTCTATAATAGAACAAAAATGCAATCATCTCCACAGACAGGAAAATGACCACTTCCAGGGTAGAACATTCCACCCTTGGATACCTCTTATTCATAGAACATGTCTTTAACATCGAATCTGTATCTATCTCCATCCCACCCCTCCTCATACCATTCCTAGCTCTGTCCTCTGGGGCCAAGCGGGACCAGAAGCTTTTGTGTATAGGTCAGCCATCGAAATGTATGAGAGCATCTCTTCTATGCCCCACCCCAAAGACTTCTCTTCTCCAGCTTAGGTATCTTTCATTGTTTCAGTCAATTTTCCTGTGTCTCAGGGAGGGTCCCTATCCTAAATGTCCACCTGTAGATGTTCTCTGTGAGACCACCCAGGTCTCTCTATCCCAGTCGCATAAACATAATAAAGAAAACCAAATTCCAACAAAACACTGCCGGTGCTTCCTGCCTTTCCAAGATACCACTAGCCTTTTACATGTGTACACAGATCTGCAGGAGAAAAACGCAACTCAAAACAATGTCTTGTGCATTTGGCACATTATTGTATGAAAGGTGCTTTCTCCTCCAGGGTCTCCCTGGAACTTCACAGAAGCACCATCAGGGCAGGGAAATGACGCCCATTGTACTGGAAAGTCTTCAAAGTCAATGAGCTGTCCGAGATAGCTGGGTTTGGAGAGAGGACAGAGTTGCCGTTTAAATACAGGTCTCCTGACTCAGAGTCCAGTTCTCTTTTGACTCAAGTGCCTTTCTTTAGGCCTTGAACTTCTTAATCAGTGTTTGTTGGATTGAACTGCAAGTAGCTTAAAGGACACTTCTGCACTTCAAATAAAAATGAGTTTCTAGATGAGGAGAGAGCAGAGAGAGGCATACATAGGAGTCAACATAAGACAAGGAGAATATGCTCTTGGGTGGACTTTTCTAACTTATTCACCAACAAAGCATTTACAACAAATCTGTTTTGCGCAGAACATTACATGTCATAGCATGGGGAAGGAGAGCACAGGACAATGAAAGTACAGAGGCAGCAGTATGTAATGCCCTGGACTCATAAGTCAGATGTTATGGGTTCAAAGCCTAGCTCTGAAACTGTGTGACCTTAGACATAATCATTTTCATCTGTAGGCCTCAGTTTACCTGAATGTAAAATAAGGAATTTCACAAAAAAAACGACATCTTAAAGGCATAATTAGTATGACTCATGGATCTACTCTCATTGTGTATGTCTTATCTTCTCAGGTCCCTCCTACTTTTGACACCCCATGGTTTTATGAACACATCTCAAGGCTGGAAGACAATTTAGGGTAAGAGTTAGAATGCCAGGTATTTTGTTGTAGAAGGCTTCTTGAAGAAGGGAATTTTTGGACTCAAACTGGAAGGAAATGTAGGAGTTAGGCTGATGGAAAGAAAGGTATAGTAGGTTTCTTAGGATGGGGGGCAGTGTTGAACATTCTCAGTTTCCTCATAGGACTGGACTCCATGACCTCCGAGGCCCGTAATGGTGCTAAATTTATGACCCTATGATACTAAGCCGCGTAGAGAGAGAATAACAGATAGGACTGGGGAAGGTAAGAAGGTAGAGAGATCTCTTAGGGTAAACTATGCTATTTCTCAAACACTTTGAGGTCAGGTCTTTTACTACATGAGGGGACTGCAAACTCTAAGAGGCTCTGACTTTCTGATTCCCTGCTACCTCATTGGTCTACTCAATGACACCCGCTTAACTCTGTCCTTCCCCAAACAGCATAGGTAAGTCAAGAAAGCAAGGCAGTCTACTTGCTTCCCTCTTCAAGGGCCTTTAAGAGTCAAGTTCTAGAGTAAGAAGCAGCCTTAGAGGCCCACACTCTAGTTCCACCCCCTCATTTTAGATGCCCATTAGCTGAGGCCTAGACGGGCTAAAGATTTGTCCATGGTTACATGACTAGTCAGTAGCAGAAATAAGACTGGAACGCAGGCCCTGTGATCCCAAAGCCATCGTTCTCTCCACTGCAGCCTGCTGCTTGCCTAACTAGGTCATTTCGATCACCTTATTTTACTGATGATAAAGGGTAATTTTGCCCAGTTCATGAAAATCCTTGGCCAGGAAAAGGCAGCAACACGATTTCTCCAGTATCTCATTCCCATGGGGTAGGGATTAAACTAAATAAACCTATGGATAATATGTAGTAATTATTCAACAAGTATCTGTTCATTGAATTAAATATGTAATATTTGATCTTATTTCCAAACACCATAATTCCTCTGGATAGTCAGCTAACTTAAGAACATGTTAAATTGGGGTGGCTAGGTGGTGCAGTGAATAGATCACTGGCCCTGGAATCAGGAGGACCTGAGTTCAAATCTGACCTGATACTTAACACTTACTAGCTGTGTGACCTTGGGCAAGTCACTTAACCCCAATTGCCCAGCCTTCCCCCCATGAGAAAAAAAGAACATGTTAAATTGAGAAATGGTGGGTGTACACAACATACTATAGTTTGATATTCCACAGTTGACCATGACTCCACCTAGTATAGGTAATCCTCTTTTTTCACATCTCTCATAGTTTCTCTTTCAAAGCTCATCTCAAAGACATGTCCTTTGCAGAAGGCTAGTTTCGAAGAGACAGATATTGCCCTGTTGCATAGTATTCTAAGTCTGCTACAACTCTGACACTCAATAATGCCCACGCTTTTCTTTTTTGTTTGTAGTAAAGCTACTATCTTCTCAATTTGCCTGGTGCCAGCCTTGCTGATTTGTTTTGTTTTCTTAGGGGTTTGAGGGTCAATAGGTCATGTCAAGTTAACAATATTTTTTTTATAAAATTGACTTCAAAACTGTATTTGAAATTCAATTTAATAGCCCTATACATAAAACACCTGCCATGACACAGAAACACCAACAAAACAATCACAACTGAATTCTGAGCAAATTGCAAAGAAAGAGGGATTGTGGAATTATTAGCACACTAATGCATTATTGATGGAGCTGTGAACTGGTCCAACCATTCTCCGTAGCAATTTGAAATCAGAAAATAAATGAAGTACAATATCCATACCCTTTGACCCAGAGATCCCGCTGCTGGACATACATTTTCTTTGGATCACTGAAAAAAGAACAGACCTTCATACACTAAGCTATTCATAGCAGCACATTTGGAAAACAAGCAAAGAACTGGAAACAAAGTAAATAGCCACCAAGCAGTGAATGGCTGGGCAAATTGTGGTACATGATTGTAGTGGAATATTACAGTGCTATTTATTTCTAGACATGCCAATATGCGAATTGATTTTTGCTTGCCAGTGCATATTTGTTACAAGGGTTTTGTTTTCCTTTTTTTCTTTTTCTTCCCAAGGAGGGGGGATGTCAAGGGAAAATAAATGTGTTTTAATTGGGAAAAAATTAAAATAGTACCATAGTACACAATTAAAATGAACAGAGAAGCATGGAAAGATGTATATGAACTGATTCAAAATAAAATAAGCAGAATTAGGAAAACAATACGCATCATGATTACAGTAATTTAAATTCCAACAGCAGAAATATAACAATTGAAGCAAAGTGCTATAGATGTTATAGAAAGACCAAAAGAATAGGAACTAATGGTTTTCAAAGACAGCTTGCTAACCACTGACAACCAAAAAGCAGAATGCTTCAGATCTCTAATCACAAGAGAAAGGCAAAGCAAGCCTGAAGTTTCCCCTCATTCCCAGAACATTTGCAAATATAGGAATACTAAAGGTTGGAGGTTGTGTGGAAAGACAAGCTCACCACTGGACTATTGGCTGTAACTGTGAATCAGGCCAACCATCGTGGAGAGCAATTTGGAATAATCAAAACAAAGTGGCCAAAAAGTGATACTATTTGGCCTAGAGATCCTACTTCCAGGCACATGTTGCCAAAGAGGTCCTTGGTGAGAAAGAAAGGCCTCACATACAGGAAAATATTCATAGCAACACTTTTTGGAGCAGCAAGGAAATGGAAACAGAGGAGATGCTCATCAACTGGGGAACAGCTACAGAAACTGTGGTATGTGAATGTATTCTAATATTAACATGGTATAGAAAACAATGGATATGATCATTTGATAAATAGAGGAAAACTTCTCCCAACTGATGCAAAATGCCCTAAACTGCATCAGGAAAATCACATACACAAGGACTCTGATCACAGAAATAGAAACCAACACAAGAAAACAAAAGAAGCTGAATGCTGTGAAGTTATAATGATCAGCATAGGCCTCCCTATTCTCACTCCCTCCTGTCTTGGCAGAGGCGGAAGACCAGAAGTGTAAAGCCCTGAAGATAAGGAAAAACTTCGTTTTGAAGATTTTGGTTAATTTTGCTGAACTTTCTTATTTTTTTTAAATTCTTTCTTTTAAGGGCTGGCTGTTTGGGAGGAGGTAGAAAAAGGCGGTACTGCAAAATATATATGATATAAAAACAAAAGGTCACTAAAACTTAACAAAAATGGGGGAGGGAAGAGGAAGGAAGGAGAGAAGTGGAATGGAAAGTGATATAGGGAAGAAATCTCGGAACTCTAGGAACCAGAAGTTTATATTTCATATACAATCACCTTTCGTGTTCTTTTACATTAAGGTATTTCTATATGTTGAAGGATAAGACCACAGCAAAAGAGCTGTTTTAAACAGGATTAAAAAAATACTTATAAACAAGAGTACTTATGATAGTATTTTTTTCTTTTATTTTGGAGGGGGAGGGCAGGGTAACTGGGGTTAAGTGACTTGCCCAAAGTCACAAGGCTAGTAAGTGTTTGAACTCAGGTCCTCCTGACTCCAGGGCCAGTATTCTATTCACTGTACCACCTAGCCACCCCTAGTTATCATAGTATTAAGAGGATGTCAATTGGAAACTCACTCCAGACTGAATGATTTAAGGTAAGTCAACATCATTCTAAGTTTCAGTTCCCTCATCTGTAATACGAGCCTATTAATAACATCTGCTTCAGTGGGTCATTGGGATGATAAAATCAAACAATCAATGTAAGTAAAGTGCTCTGCAAACCTAAAAGTATGATATGGATGTCAGCTAATTGTTGTAGTGGTTTTGAGACACCGTCCTCTAGCTCCTGGAGTTTACAATCTAGAAGGCTCCTCTACTATAAGAACCTACTGCAGGCCTAGCCCTCTGCCAGGAGCTATAGGAGAGGAATGACAAAAGGTAGTCTGTGCCCATGCCCTCATGGACATTTGGAACCTGCCTTTGGACAGACTGATTACAGACATACAGAACGGAACAGATGGGCTTGCCAAATGTAGCATCCAAAGAGCTGTTGTGGGATATGTTTACACCTTCAGAAATTAATGGTTTGAGAATGCATGTCTTCCTTGAACAGATGCTAACTCTTCTGAAATGACATTCCTTCCATCCTTCACTTCCTGAGTGCAAAGGACTAGACAGTTTGAAAGGATATCCATCTTTCTAAGAAGCAGAAGTAGGGTGGAATTTCCTTAGCCATTAATTC
>NW_027186310.1:2059824-2076273 GCF_028583685.1 Petaurus breviceps papuanus
AGCCGTAGTGGACTCTTTCCAAGACATGCTACGAAACTTCCCTCTATTAAAAAAAATAGATAAAAAGGATCCTCTGATGGACCTCAATACACTGGTAAAGTGCCTCTCCAAATTTAGATGGAGTGGTCATCAGAAAACAGTCAGAGAGTCCAATACCAGACCCATGCTCAACATCCTTCTACTTGACAAAGCTTTCCACTTGAGAAGACAACGTCAATAATTTAATAAAAATTTATTAAATATCTAATATGTTCCAGGCTTTGTGGTGAACCCTAAAAAAGCCCCAGGTCACCATCTTTCCATGTCACAACATTAGAGAGGGGTGCACAAGAGGAAGAACCCCCATAAAGCAGTACTGACAACAAGAACCAAGTCCTGCCATTTGTGTGCCATTTCACAATCTTTACATATACTTTCCCCCATACCTGCAAGTCTCTTGCTAACTCCTCACCTTAGCCTCCCTGAATCCTTGCTTCCCTCACAGCATAACTCAATTTTCTACAAGAAGCCTTTCCTATCCATTTCCCTCTGTTCATTATTTCTGTCTATGTCTTCTTTTGTACATAATTGTTTGCATTTAGTCTTCCCCACAAGATTGTAAGTCCCTTGAGGGTAAGGACTAACTTTTACCATTGTATCTCCAACACTTAGCACAGTGACTGGCATAGTTGGTACATAAGGAATGTTTTATTGTCTGATTGAGACTTTCTTTCTTTTCCTTTCCTTTTTCTTTTTTTTTTTGGAGAGGGAAAGGCAAGGCAATTGTGATTGGACTTGTCCAAGGTCACACAGCCAGTAAGTTGGCTGAGACTTTCTTGAATTCCCCAGTTGTGAGAATTAATGAGGTAAAATTATTTTTAATCACATTGCATTAATCTGCGTTACTCTATATCTATGTATCTCGTCTTAATTTATCCTTGTCAACATCATAGAGATATGATTACCTTGGGGGCGGACTAACCAATTCCCAGCAAAGTATTGTTGACCTGACATGAGATCCCCTTATGCTCAGCTCTGAAGAACCCAGTGGCAACTCTGAATCTTTTGGAATAACACTGGGAATCAGGACATACTAATTTCATCTCAACTCTGCTACTATCTTGATGTGTGGCCTAGGGGCATCACATCTCTCTGTGTCAAGTGTCCTCATTTAGATAATGGAGACGATAATATTTTCCTATTTCCCCAGGGTGTGTGTGTGTGTGTGTGTGTGTGTGTGTGTGTGTGTGTGAATACAGCTAAGAAAGCAGCCAAAGAAAACCTTAAGAGGAAAGAATCATGGCCCTGAAATGTAACACCCTGGAAAAGACCCCAAGAACACGAGGAGCCAGTCTGCTGGGTGGGTGCAAGTTTGGCCCTTTCTTCTGTACCACACCCCCATCCCTTTTTCCACGAAGGCTTTTGAAAGAAAGGTTTTAGTCTTCCTTGGACCCCATGGAATACGAATTATCTATACAGCAGCATCAGGTCTGAATTCTATTCTATTCTATCTTCTGCTTTATTAGTTCTTCCTAGTTAACATAAAGAAAGCTGAGCCAAGATTTGAGTCCTCACAGCGACCATTGTTCTTGGACCAACAAATTCACCTGGGAAGTGATTGTCCTAGAAACAAGTCTTGTGTTACACATGAGAATGCCAGATATAGAGATATAAAGACGAGAGGTTCAGTCCCCACCTGCAAGGAAAATTTGCTCTCAGGAGGAAGGAACAGGGTTGTAAATAAAGGATGCAAGATACATGCAAATGCACATGGACATAACCAGGCACAGAGCACATACAGAAAACATAATGAAAAGGTCCTTTGGGGGAGTGGGAGAGAAACCCAAAAGATGGAGGGAAGGAAGGAAAGGTTTTACATAAAATGTGGTACTTGAAGAGAGCATTCCAGGTAAAAAGGGATGCCAAAGAGGTAGAGAAAAGGTACAAGTACATTCTGGGCATGAGGGACAGATGCTGCAAGGGCCCAGAGATGGGGGATAGAGGACTGCATATCAAGAAGAATGGGAAAGCCAGTTTAACTGAACTGTAGCATGTGGGAAAGGACTAATGCACAAGGAGTTTGGCAATGTAGAATGGAGCCAGGTTGGGAAGGCTTTACATGCTCAATAGAGGCATTTGTATTTGGTCCTAGACCACATAGGAAACCATGTGGATTTTTTGACTGGGGAGATGATATGGGCAGACCTATGACTTAGAAAATTTATTTTGCAAGCTGGAGAGAAGATGGATTGAAGAGGAGAGAGAGTGGAAATAGGAAAAAGAATGAGTGAGCTATTGCAACAGTTCAGGAAAGAGGAGATCTACCCTTCCCCCTTCCAGGATGTTCTAAGAATCAAACAAGATCACATTTGTCAAATGTTTAGCACAGTGCCTGGCACCCAGGGCATGGTATCCAAAATGCTAAATATTATGGCTATTATTAGACAGGAACTGAACTGAGGTTATGGCCATCGTAGCAGAGAGAAAGAGACAGATGTGATATTATCCTAAAGGTGGCAGAAATGAGTTCGGGCAGTGGACTGACCATGTGGAGTGAGTGAAACTGAGGCATCAAGGATAACACCAAGGCTGCCAGCCTGGGCGATGGGAAGGCTGACAATGTCCTTGAGAGTAACAGGGCTGTCCAGAAATAGGATGACTCTGGGAGGAAAGATAAGGAATGCAGTGGCAGACATGCTAAACCTCCAATGCCCAGGGAACAACCAGGTTGATATATCCCACAAGAAGTTGGCTTGTTGTTTGGGAAAGAGACTGGGACTGGGTACACAGAGAAGCCTGGCAACTAAGTGAAAGATGAACCTTCTCTCCTTTAGATGCTAAGGCAAGAATGAGCTCTTCTCTTATTTAGATGTAGTGATCAAAGGAGAGAGAATGCCCCTTATACAGAAGCAGGGGTTGCAACCAGGTCAATTAAGACTGAAGAGGCCATTGTGGGCTAGCGCAGGATCTTACTGCCCCTCTTCCCATTGGACACAAAGATGATTTGAGGAGTGGTGGAAAGGGCCTGAATTTGGAGTTTAAGACTCTGTGTTTACTAACATGAACATGCCTTTTAACATTCCAGTCCTGTTTCCTCATCTGAGAAGTGGTGATAATATTCTCTGTGCTCTGTTCCTAGAAGGGCTCCAAAGAAGAAAGCATTTTTTCTTCAACTCCTAAAGATGCTACAGAAAGACATGTTGATATTTTCATGGGAAAGCTCATCCCAACTTTCAAATGACAGAGACAAGAACCAAACCTTTTAAGAAGGTGGCCCCTGCATCCGGAGGCTGGAGGGCATCTCGAGACACTGACTCCAATGATGGAGCCTGAGGTTTTACCCAGAGCTTTGGGAAAGGCCCAACCTCTGCCCTGCCAATAGCCTTTGCCTCATTCTCCATCAGAAACAGAGATGTTTCTACTTGGTTTTGTTCAGTCATTGATCGACTGTGGCTAACTCTCTGTAACCCCATTTGGGTTTGTTTGTTTGTTTTTGCAAAGATACTAAATGGGTTTGCCTTATCTTTCTCCAGCTCATTTTACAGATGAGCAAACTGAGCAAACATGGTGAAGTGACTTGCACAGGGTCATACAGCTAGTGTCTGGGGCCAGATTTGAATTATATCTTTTTGTAAGGGTTTAAAAATATGGGAAGCCTGGGTCAGGTAGGTGGTGTAATAGATAAAAAAACTGGCCCTGGACCAGTTCAAATCCAGTCTCAGACACTTCCTAGCTATGTGACCCTGGGCAAGTCACTTAACCCTGACTGCCTCCAAAAATAAAAAAATAATAATAATAAATAAATGGGAAGCCTAAATAAAACAGCAAAGAAAACTCAATCCCTCAGGAAAGTCTGTGAAAGAGAGTTGGCAACTGTCCTATGAGAGGTAAGAGCTTGTAATGCTTTAAATGGTATCTAAGTGATGAAAAGCAGAGGACAGAAAAATAATGGGCAATTTGAAGCATGAAGAATGGTGCCGAGAAAGAAAAGCTTGCTCTGTTTGCTGGCAGGGCTAGACATTATTCAACATTTCTTAAGCACCTACTACGTGCAGGTCCTCAAGCTAGGATACAAAGAGGGTGCTCAGCAGAATCCCTCCCTTGGGCACCTTATAGACTACTAGGGCAGATCAGGTGGGGACAGATAGCAGAATGGGAGAAAACATGGGTGAGCCAGCTTGGGGTAGGTGGAGCAAAAGGTCATAGGCTTAGATTCATGATGGAGGGAAGGGTATCAAAGATCCCCCCTTCTACTCCAGATGAAGAAACTGAGGTTCAGAGAGCCTGGTTCTCAGGCAGAATTTGAACCCAAACCTTCCTGACTCAGCCAAAAATCCTACATTCATGGAGTGTCATCCCTCACCCTCATTCCAGGATTAGGGACAAAACTAAACAGCAAAAACAGGGCTGGCTCCAGGTCCCTTCTAACAGGCACAATTATTCATGTCCATCCAGAGTCCTGTCTAGTACTGGCTTCTCTGCCCATCCCTCTTGCCCTTGTCAACACCTTGGTAATTTAGGAATCTCTGGGGCTACAAAAGAAAGTGTGAATAAAGTTTTCTTTCAAATGAAGAGATTTGAGATACAGTGACAACTGAGATGGCATTATTGTAGTATCAAGGGCACAGGATTTGATGTCCAAGGAGCTGAGTTCGAATCTCAGTGCTGCCACTGTATAATGACCCTGGGCAAGTCACCTGAACCTCAAACAAGATATCAGATGGAAAGTGTAATATAAATACTGGTCATTATTAGTATCATTATTATTTATTTATAACTTCCTCATGACTCAGTTTCCTCACCAATGAAAGAGATGGTCTCAAATTCCAGGATCCTAGGATGCCATGACCTTTTCATGGAAGTCAAGGTGGGGGGATTCTGGGAGCCAGGCACCCTCAGTGGGCTTCTCAAGAGGACATAGTAGTTCAGAATGTGCTCCCTCTCATGAGCCTTATCTGGCTTTTTCTGTACAGAATGGGAAAGGCAAGGGTGGAGGGGGATGTTTGTATTTTTATTGTGTCCACAGATATGGCTGAACCCGTTAGCAGCATAATTCTATTATCCCAAAGGATGTTCTCTCTCAACATAAAGCAGAGAGAATTGAGAGAAGGGGGAAAACGCTGTACAGTAGAAACAGATAATCAAAGCATGATTTTTTGGCACAGCGAGGGAAGCAGGGCAGGAAGCCACTGGTTAATGGCCTTAGCCTTAATGAGGGGACCAGTTCTTCTCCCCTTCTGAAGCTGTCTGGGGCAGGGGAGGTTAGAACTGGCACTGCCTAAACTGCCAAGTGTATTGAGAAAAGTCCACTGGGGACCAGGCAGAGCACCTCTGGGGAATCTGTTTGGGATAAATCAATTAACAAGGATTTCTTAAAGACCCGCTACATATTAGCAACTTTTGTAGCTTGTGGGGATACAAGTACAAAGGGTGAAATAATCCCTGGACAGTACAAGGAAAGGAGTCTATATGGCCTCTTCTGTATGAGTCTTCGAGGAAAGTCTCAGGCATCAGGCTGTGTTCCCAGCTGCCTTGGTCACAAGACACAAAAGAGGTAGGCAGTGAGGACTCAGGTTCTCAAGGTTAGAGAGATCTATCTCTAACGCCTTCTGAACCCTTCCTCAAGCATATATTGTGCACCTACTAAGTGCAGAACACTGGAATGAACACTAGAAAGGAAAAGACAAAACATAAAACAGCCCCTGTCCTCAAGAAGCTTATGTTCTACTGCACAAATAATTTGAAGTGTCCATATGTCAGAGGTGTAGGGGCCTTGGTAACCAATGGTGGAGGGATGTTGACAGTTTAAGGGGGACAGAGGCTAGTGGCCTCCATAGAGTGACATGATACCCCTTCCCAATGATCCTGGCTGCCCAAATAATGAGTCCAAGAGGGAAGGTGGGGAAAGAGGTATATGAAAAGATCATTATGGCACAAATGTGAAGGTGAGACTCAATTTGAGTTCCTCATAAGATATTAACTGAAAAGACTAAAGAATTAAATTCAAAACTGCCTTTTAAGATGGGGTCAGTGTTCATCCATGGAGGCATTATTGGGCTGACTAATTTAGGCACTCCAGAGTTGGGAGGTGTCCAGAGAAAATACCAACCATAGCATGATGGTGAATCTGGCCAAGCCTCAGGGCTCCCCATCTGACATCAAGAATACATGGCTCAGCTTCCACTCCTCTGATTATACTGGGTTTGCTAATGTGAAGCCCTAAGTCTCAGACAGTGGTGTGAATTTGAGGAATTTCCCTGGCCAAGCACCCCAGGATCCTCAAAGGGCATCCTCACACCCATCAATGTGTGGTTATCCACATCCACATCCCTCTACCTCTTTCTGTCTTCCTTAGCCAATGGTCCCAACTGGTGAAACATGGTGGCTCCAATCTCAATTCATTTAAGGAGAGCTGAAAGGCCTGAAGGGAAGGGTGCCCATCATTCTGCCCGGGAGCACTCCTCATCCATGTTTCACATCATTATCACCATCATCGAGATCTAACACGCACATCGGAACTATTAGAATGGTTCTTCCTCTTCTTTTTCCCATGTACCTGACATTTGTCATTGGCCAAGAATTCTGGAAGTACAGAGAGTGGTGGTTTTTCATCTTTATACTGGCACAAACTTAGTGTTTGATCAATAACTCTCAAATTTGCAAGGCTTCACGTCTCCAATAAGATTCCCTTGGAATCCCTACCCTCGGCAGACTCCTTGGCCCCAAGCCTCAATAACTGCCTCAACTATACTCAGGTAGAAGAGCAAGCATGTCTCTAGGCCCATCGGTGACTCCCACATTCCTATCATTCCCAAGCTCAATCCTTTGCCTTGAATGCAAGACTGCCCATAATCTGGGCCAACCTAACTTAAAAACAACAACTCGCATTAATATAGCACTTGGAAATCACAATCCTCTTAAAATATGTTCAAAGAAAAAAGTTGGAAAACAACAATTAGCATCCCGAGTTTTGATTAAAGCAATGTTTTTTTCTCCAAGATTTGGCCTAGCAGATGTCTACTGTAGTCACTTCAGTCTAGAACCGTAACTAATTACCTGCTTCCCTGGCACAGAGGTCGGTTAATGTGTACAGTATTTAACATGAAAATTTCACAAGCCTATATTAAATAAGCGTGGGCCTCTGTGGGTCTGTGTAATGAGACATTGAGGGGCTTTAACCTAAAACATGCTGTCGCAGAACATGGCCCTCAGACAGCTGCCTCCCTCAGATAGTTACCATCTCATACAAAACTGCTGAGGGAGCTTGAGAGGGGCACTGGGCCATAAGCAAGACAACCCCTATTGTCTAGGCACTGAGAGAGAATGATGAGCAGGGACTTCCACAGATGAGGAATCGAGTCCTATACCCCCCTGCAGCCAGTGGGTTTGGACGGGATGCTCCCTCTCTCTGGCCAATGATTCCTCATCTAAGAATGCATCGATTTCTAAGAAATGAGGTTTCTGAATAATGCTGCAGATTGGCTTTTCCAAAAGATCATTCTCCATGAACAATGGCAGATGGTGCGATGCAAAGAGACCTGGATTGGGTTCTAATGATACCCTGACTTCCCACTACCAGTATAACCTTGGGCAGCCTCTCTGCTCCATGGTAAAATAAGAGGGGAAGAACGGGGCTGGATGGCCTCAAAATCCACCCCCCCCCATACCAACTCTAACAAGATGACTCATGACAACAGCCTCAATTTCTGTAACTCTTGTTTTCTCTAAACAGGATTTTTCTCAATATAATTTAGCGAGGTTGGCCATGTATCAACATGCCCTATTTTACAGGTGAGAAAACTGAGTCCCAGAACCCACTGACCAATGGCCACATTTAACCATGACCGGCATTTCTAATAGTCCTTAAAGGTTTCCAAATCAACTACAGGTGTTGACATCCCTTCCTCACAGCAACCTCAGGAGATGAATTTGAAAGGGATTTATCCTCATTTTACAAATAAGGAAGCTGCGATCCAAACATGTCAAGCGACTCACATCCACAGGAAGAGGGCCTGGGTCAGGCAGGTTTAGTTTTTTTTTCCCTGTTAAAGGAAAGGGTTTCTACCTTAAAATTGGGGGGTAAAAACCAAATACCACTGCACTTCTGGTTACAAGATCTGGGTTCAAATCCAATATTTGGTAAATGTCAAACTATCCGAGCTTTGAACCCTTAGCTCTCAGGGCCTCAGTTTCCTCCCATGTAAAATCTCTACTTTCTCCATGCTCCCTCCTCCATATTTCTGTCTGTGTCTGTCTCTCTGTTCTCCTCTTCCTTTTCCTTCTCTCTCTCTCCCTCCCTTTTCCCCCTTCCCCTTCTACTAATTGATCTGCTGCTTGGACAAGAAGGTTCACTCTCTACCTTTTTGAGAACTCATATATTTTTATCCACCTGATTCTGTCACAGAGGTAACCATTGTTTTCTCTGACCTGGAGTGGGGTTCTCTGAGAAGAATCACACCTTGGCCCAGCCCTGTTCTGGAGCTGCAGACATGTGTAGCTTCAAGTATCTAGACAACTGCTTGGCATTAATTGTCCTAATGAGGGGGGAAGAGCTGCTGCTGTTTACTCTGTCTTTATAATTTCCATGTTTGCTGTTTAGTTTCAAGAAAAGAAAAAAGGGGGGGGGAGATTCATAGCCCTGCCAGAGTGTTTGCTCTTTTGTTCGGGAGTGCCCAGAGCCTGGGAATTTATCACCTTGTGATTTAGGGAAGCCATGTCCTGAGAGCCCACACATGACAGCCAAGTTTTGCTTGCTAATACACCTGCACACATGGTAATTGTTCTCCTTGAGGCTGCAGACACTGCCTTGAGATGTTTCCTATCAGAATTTCTGACACTGTCCAACCGGCAGCCAGTCAATTATATTCAGCTAATGTGAATATTAATGGGCCTGACGTGCCATGGTGATCATGCTTTGCCAGCTTCCTGCCCAGCATCCGGGCCTGACTGACACACGGCCAGCATAACAGCAGCAATGACAGTCAAATGGGCCTCAGTTTTGCAACTACAAAAAGGTCAATAAGAGACATCAGCCCCACCATTTAACTGAACAGATCATCTTTGTTCACGGGGCTTTGAAAGTACTAATAGTAACTAAAGCACACATCCACCCATGTCACCCTCTCTTCAATAGACCCCATCGGCTCCCTATCACCTCCAGAATCCAATAGAAAATCCTCCATTGGTTTTCTGAATCCCTCCATAAGCTTGCCTCCCCCACCTCTCCAGTCTCCTTACACCTTCTTCCTTCCCCTGTGTTCTTCAAGCTGGTGATGCTGACCTCACTATCACACAAACAAGGCATGGCATCTCTCCTGTCTGGGCCTTTTCTCTGAGCGCATCCCCTGCCTGGGCTGCTCTCCCTCCTCGTCTACGCTCCCTGGCTTTCTTGGTGCACCAGCTAAAATCCTGCCTTCTACAGGAAGCCTGTCCCTGGCCTTCTCATTTCTGGTGCCTTCCCCTGCTCATTCCATCCTTCCTTTCCTGTCTATGGCTCCTTTGCACACATTGGGTTACTTGCTGTCTCCCATATCAGATTTTTCAGTCCCAGAAGGCAGGGACTGTCTTTCATTTTTTTGATGTCCTTAGCACACAGCACTAAGCAAATGCTTGTGAACTAACTAATCATTAAATTGTATTGAAAATAATAGCAATGCTATTGATAACAATAACAATAAAGGATCAAGGGAGAATATCATTAACCTAAGAATGGGCACCAAAACTTTATTTTTTCGTCTTTTCCTCTTGTTCATGCACTTTAGATGGTGGAGCCTAGAAGGGAGGAAAACAAGCATACAGGAAGGGACAACTGAACATAGTCAGAGGTCGATGGGACCATAAAGCCAACCTAAAAGAATGTGAAGCCTGGGAGGAATCATGCAGCACAGAAGGTCCAAGCTAAGAAGAATCCTAGAATAGGGAATATCAAAGCTGAACTAGATGCCTATCACAGAGTAGCAGAACTGGAAGAAATAAGCATCATTTTGCGTCTTCTAGCCTTTTATTGCTAAAGAAAGTGAGACCAAAGTGGGGATGTGACTTATCCAAGTGGCTTAATGACAGTTTCAGCAATAAACAAGCCTCTGTCCGTCTTTCAAGAGACAGCACAAAAACCTTTCCTTCTGCATGGGTCTCCCCATCACAGGCTCCTCAAGCCCTCACACCTTGTTGACCAAATCTTCTGCTGATGAATACAATGTATCTGACCCATGTTAGTACACTTGATTCTGAAGGTTAGAGCATAGATCAGACATTTCCAATTGACCTTCATTTTCCAAAGAGAAGGCAAAGAGAGGGATAGAAAACATGCATCTACCTTAACAATGGTCATTGTCATCCATGCAAGATGGCACATTCAGAGAATCAGACAACGGCAGAGCCAGAAGGTATCTTGGAGACCATTCAGACAACCACCATTGCCTTTAAATTTGAAATGGTACAGGGTAGGAAGGAAGTGAAATCCAGAGAGGAAAGCACAATGACCAATGTCAAAAGCAGAATTAGTGAAGGAGAACAAGGTTTCCACAGGGTTTAAGCTTTGCAAAGTACTTTCAATTCATCATTCTTTTTCTGTAGACTAGGCACCACAGGTATTATAAATTTTGAAAATGAGGAAACTGAACTCTGAGGAGCGTCCTGCCTTCTCCTAGGCCACAAGGTTAGGAGATGTCAGAGGCAAGATTGGAACCCAGGTCTTTCTGATCATCCATCCAGCACTCTATTAAGGATGCCATGCCTCTCCACTCATAATCATTCCATCCTTTGCCAGGGATTCTAGAGGAGTGATGCTGTAACTAGGTAGAAATCAGCACCCAGGTTCATGGTTCTCCCTGCACTGTCTCTGACTGTCTGCCTTCATCCCCTTGGACCTCGCATTAGAAGAACCTGCAAATATGTCATCCCCCCATTAGAGGAGTATCTCCTTGAAGGCAGAAGCAAGCTTATTTTTCCTCCATGCCTTCCCAGAGTCAAACGCATTGGATTGTCCATCCATGTCTGCTGACCCAGTGATTGACTCAGAGAGGGGCTTGGGCTAATGATTTCTAAGGTTCCTTCTTCTCTGAGATTTAATTCCATGAAATTAAATTATAATTACTTCACAACACTTTTTTTTTTATTTCATTCAAGCTGCCAACACCAGAATGCTGACCAGAGAAAGGAGACAGCAACTTTAAAAATTAATGAAATAAATAAACAGACATATTCAAGAGAGCCAAGTCTGCTCTGAAATTCCAAACAACCTCCTGCACATATCATGCCTGCCAGACAAAGGTGCCTGTGGTTTATCTAATGAGGGACAAGACTGGGCGGCCCAGTCTGAACACAGACGGCTGGATTTGAAGAGAGTCTGGTCAAAATCAGATGAATTTACATGACTTGGTCACAAGGACCCACAATTAAGAACTGGAGAGAAACAGAGTTCATATAGGACAATCTCTTTATCTTACAGATGAGGAAACCAAGACCTAAGGAGAGAAAATAGATTGCCCAAAGTCATGCAGGAAGTAAGATTTCAGATCTGAACTGACCCCTGAAATCCAACTGAAAGAGACCCGTGGGGGGGAGGCGGGGGGAGGCAGGGCAGGAATCACACATGGTTATTGAGTTGAGCTCAGATGGGTTCTTGCAAACTTCTTTCTTCCTGCCTCCAGTGTCTCAAGTAACAAAGTGGATGAGTAAGAAGCCTGTACTTGGGGTCCTGGAAAGGGTCTTGGCTTGACAGTGGCAACCCACTGACTCTGGGTGCCTTAGACAAATGATATCGCTTTTTTTCAATCTTGGATGCTTCGTCTATAAAGACAGGGGTAGATGAGGAAGCTCCGCTGTGCCTTTCACCTTGGACACTGATGGTTCTCTTTATTATTTGGAGGCATGCCATTTGGAGAAGGGAGTAAATAAAATTAGTTTGACCAAGAGGGCAGGGCTAGGAACATTGTATTTTTGTGCAGGCAGAGGGAGAACGAGGATGGGCAGAGTTACAGAACCCATTTAGGATAAATGTGATGACTAACATTCTATTAATCAGTCCAGTCAAGAAACACTTATTAGGCACTGTGCTTAACACAAGGAAAGGCAGAAAAAAGTAACAACAAAAAAGATGTCTGCTTTCAAAAGCTCCCAGTCTAATGGAGGAGCGAACCCACAAACAACTCCCAACAGGCAAGCTACATGCAGGATCAACTGGAGAGCCCCCAGAGCTGTCCAGAAATTTAATGGACAGCTGCCCCTGGAGGCAGGTAGTGTGGGCACTGAATCTGTAGGCAGCCCACAGTGCAGGACCATTTGCATGATGTTACCACAGGAGACCAAACAAAACCAATGACCTCTAGGGTCAGGGGATACTAGGGTTTAAACAGGTAAGGCTCCCTCCATGGAGATGATTCAGGCCCTTCAGACCTTGGGATGACTCTCCTGATTCAAACATTTAGTAAGCATTTTTAAGCATTTGCTGTGTACTAGGAATTGAGGACACAAGGACAAAAACAGTAAATTCTCATCCTTGAGGAAGTCATAGAATATCAAGGTAAATCACATTGTATATAAAAGTAAACACATAATATATACAAAGTATTTTCAGAGGGAGGGAGACAATATCCTGGAAATCAATAAAAAGACATAGGAAGGAAATGGCACCAGGGCTGAGCAGTGAAAGAGGCCAGGAGTTCTTCTACAATGCACATGAGATTAGAAACATAAACACGGAGGCCAGGATGGCTAGAAGACAGAGCATCTCAAGAGAAACGATTGAACTGAGTCTAGACTGAAAGAAAGGCGTGAACTAGAGTGTGGAAGGTGTTAACAGAAAAAGCCAGCCTGTATTTTTCCCAGAAGCAGTGGGAAACTGATAAAAGATTTTCAAGCAAGAAAGTTCAATGGTCTGATCTATGCCTTTGGAAAACTGTTGTAACAATTAAGTGTAAAAGGGTTGGAGAGGGAAGAATAGAATTTAGGAGGCCAATGAGGAAGCGAGAGCAATGGCTCAAGTGAGGGGTGATGGGGGCCCGAACTTAGCTAGGGGCCACATGGGGAGTGAAGGCATCCAGTGCCAGAGATGTTGGGGCAGAGTAATTGACAAGACTATAGCTTTGGAGGAGGAGAAAGAAGGAAGACCCTCTCCCTCTCGCGTGGAAATCTAATTGTTTCCAGTTTTAAACAATTAGAGCTTTCTCTGTGCTGCCCCAGAAGGTAGGTAGTGAGACCACTGTCACTGGAGACATCCAGAACAGAAGCCAGATGAGCCCTGTCAAAGCTACTGCAGGATGGGATGGCCTTTGAAGTCTTTTCAGATGCTGGCATCTTTTGTCTCCTGAGAAGCAATGCTTTCTGCGGCTGACAGTTAGCAGGGAGGAAGGAAAATGAAGACTCCCGAATTTAACTTTTCTGTCCAACACCCCCTTTTTCCTGAACCCAGCTAAAAGGAGAAGGCTTTCCAAAGCCAGGTTGCTGCACCCCCACATAGCCCTGGGGCTCACATCCCTTGTGCTCCACCAGAGCACGATGACACACACACCTCAGCAAGCTTTCCGACAGCCCCATGTGATCTGGAACAACAGATGCACTCATTAATAGAGAAAGGAATTTGCAGTATTTTTAGAAAAATAGGTTGGCATGAATTCTCTTCCCAATCCCTGAATTCACTTGACTTAGTTCCTTTATACAGGATATTGCCTAGGCCTGCAACGTCTCCTCTCCCAGGGCTATTACGTTTCTACCCATGCACACATGTCTAACTCCCCTTGTCTTGTCTCTCTCCAAAGGGGTCCCACTGCACTTTGGGACAGTGACTTAGATCAGTGGCAAGACATCCTTCCCAACAAGGAACCAAAATCTGCCTCCCAGTGACTCTACCCATTGCTCTTCCCAGGCCCTCTGGAAAGAGGTAGGGCATGCCTAACTATCCCTTCTGTCTCATGAGAACATGAATAAGAGTTATAGAGTGTTTCCCAATCTCACATGCTCTTAGAATATAGTGGCATGTAAAAAGAGAGCTGTGTGTGGGTCCGACCATGCTACTATATTGGTAGTTCTATGAGGCACAGCATAGACTAGATTGTTCTCTAGAACCCAGCACTCAGTTCTGTGTACAATAAGGACAGAACCAAAATTCTGTGGATTGATGTCAACTTTGGAATTAGAGTGAAGGGTGTTTCTATGAAATAATTTGGAAACATTCTCCAGGGATCAATAGAGAAAGGGGACCATTGACACTGAAAGATAAGGACAATGAAGCAGACTGGTCTCTCATCCTCAAAGGTATATATCCACCAAAAATCAAATCAATATCTTCACCAGAAGTGAAATGACTGACCCAATGTCATAGAGGGAAGAAAAAGTTCAGCGAAATCCGAACCCATCTCCTGTGACTTCCCATGCAGTTCTATTCCCAGTGCCTCTTATTGCCTTATTTCCTGGCTGGACTCCCTTCAGTGTGGGAGAGTCACTGGTTCTGGGCAAGGAGACTGAGCCCCAGCAGACACGATTCTGGCATTTGCTTTTCTCCTTATACTCAGGCAGCATTGTTCTGGAGTCTTTAGACATCCATAGAAATGACCAGACTCTAGAGAGATAGGGTGTGTGTTCTTCTCCAAATTCAGATCAGCCACATCCAGACCTTCAGTTCAGGCTTTTTCAAATTGCCTTTTAAATGAGGTTCCAATCCAAGTTTCCTAAGTGGTCTCACAGGGCAGACTGCTTTTACCCTGGAATGTAGTGGTAGGATTGCCTTTTGAAAGGACATAAAATAAACTTGGTATATGATGAGCTATTTCCAAACCTGCCCCTGCCTTCTGGGCCAGCCCTGCTTGATCTTGCGGGTCTGGAGCTCAGCATGCCTGGATATGCCATAGGTCAGGAGTGTCTAGGTCTGAGCCAGGGAGGTACGAACATAATGCCCTCGCACAGCTGAAGGCAAGTAACCTGGGCATTATTATGTAAGACAGCGTGTTCTTGGGGCATCATAGGTCTGACCCTGAGAAGATCTGGAGATCTTAAGTGTCTCTGCTTCACTTCACGATGGAGAACAGAGGGCCAGAGAGGAGGGGAGCCTTGTCCAAGAATCACGCAGACACTAAGTGGCCTAGCCTTGATTCCACTCGGCCCAACTGCCCCCTACCAAAGCCCACCCTAGGGCTTCCAGCTAGGGTCACAGGGCTTTTCCAGCAGTGATGCTGGGAAGCTTAGACACAAAGTGACTGCTCTTAAAGCCTTCTTCAGCTAAGGAAGCAAAGTTTGGGTTCTTGGAGATGTTTTCTCTATGGTTATTTAATTTTTTCATTTCTAAGGACTCTCTTAATTCCAATAAAGCAATAACCACCACAAAAGCAATATCTGGAATTTATATATGACTTCAGGTTTGTATAGTGCTTTACAAATAGAAACTGCTTTGATCCTCACAACAACCCTGAAGGTAAACGCTACCAGCATCCTCATTTGAAAAACTGAAATAGAAGAAGGGTAAATTATTGGCCCAGGGTCACACAGCTAGTAAGCGTCTGAGGCACAATCCCAACTCATGCCCCCCCTGACTCTGTGATACCACCTAATGTCCTAATGGACAGAGAGTGGGGAAAATTTTGGACCTGGAGTCCAAGGACCTAGAGTTCTAATGTCATTTTCCCTGCTACATCATTGGGTAAGGGTGGGCAGAGCCTGTGTCCAGTCTGTGACTCAGTTTCCTTCTTTATAAAATGAGGTACTTGTGTTTGGATGAGCCCTAAAGGGACTTGTCAGGCTAGGTTTCCACAAAACTTGGGGCAGTAAACAAAGGGGAGGGGAAGGAGAAGGAGGATATGCTTCCTGTTAATTAATATAACAAGAAGCCTATGATGAGGTTGGGCATTTTTTGGTTATCAGTAAGCCTATCTATGCATCTTTAAAAGTCATCAATGCTTCCCTGCTCTGGTACAATAACAAATAGCAGATTTGTGTTCATGAGCTCTGCTTTGCAAAGCACACAGCGCTGTCTGATTATTTCTCCTAATTAATTTAACTCACTCAACCTTGCGAGATCAGCAACAATATATAACATTTGGCAAAAGTTCCAATGTCTCTCCTATTTCCTGGAAGTGCTGGCAGGGACCAGCTCTCTTCAGTGGTGGCTATCTATCTTGGAAAGCAGCATCCCTCCCACCGACCCCTGACCAATGCTGGTCATTGCCTGTATCAGCATTCTCTAAAATAGCCCCTATCACCAAGCAGTCCCAGCCCAGTCATAGGCTGCAGTCCCAAACTGTGTTTGTGTGTAGGCTGAGTGGAAGCAGGAGAACATTCCCCCTGGGAAACCATCAGAGTGGTGGTGGTTTGGTTGCCAGGACAACCCACACAAGCCCTGCAGCTTGCACACTGTACCAAGAGAGCACTGGGATGGGACAGGAAGGGCTGGTGCGCCAGGTGAGTCTCAGACTCTCTAGTCCATGGGTTTCTTACCTTGTTTTTATCGGCACCCCTTGGACAGTCAGTCTGGGGAAGCCT
>NW_027186310.1:2081273-2147590 GCF_028583685.1 Petaurus breviceps papuanus
GGAGGCTGGGTACTCTTGTGTGATAGTTGTTATAGCAGAGATGCCGATATGGGCATGAATAAGGTTAGATGGCCTCTGTGATCCATCCAACTTGGAGATTCTGTGATTATAAGGGCGTGAGCTGGCAGAATCCACATTGTGCATAGAGGAGGAGACCTTGAGACATCCCTAAAAGAATAGGCAGGATTTAGATTGAGAGAAGATTTTAAGAGAGTGGGAGTGGCAGGCAAGAAGAAAAGAAATCTGAAGGAAGTCATGGACCCTATGCCTTCTCTCTCTCACCAACTCTCAATCGAGAATGAATCGCGTATGTTCTGTAGGCTGACATTTCTTTATATGAAATAAGAGGGTCAGACTAAATTGTCCTCTTCCAGATATAGGCTTCTGAGTTTGTATCAGGTCATTTAAAGGGCCAGATAACTCCCAATATATCTTTGCCAACATATTCATGTTGCCATAATTAGACAGATGGTGATGGGACAACAGGTGCTATGATGATCTTGCCTCCCAGAAAAATAAAAGCACCCAAATGAGAAAGACAAAGAGACAGAAAGCTCAGGCAGGCAGGCTTCCCTCACAGTTACTTCCGTGCTCCCCAAGACTTGCAATCCCACTTTCCTTTGCTCTTTCCAGCCTTGTGTCACTTTCATCGCATCCCTTGCTCAGTCATTCCCATTTATGGCATTCTGACTGGGGGATGTGGTTCATATTTTTACACTCCCAAATACGCTCATTTTATCAGCACATCGTGTTCACCCCTCCTCAGAGGTGGGGGAGAGAGAGGAGGAGATAAGGAGGGAGAGGGAGAGGGTGTCTCGGAGCCTCCCCCTGGAGAGTTTGGGGCTTATACCCATAGAGAGCCATTGTGCTCCCCTGCAGAGCCCCATCTGTAATGTTTTCCCCACTCTTGCCATAATCCTAGCCAAGAAACTTGGCTGTGGAAGGAGAAATTTCAGTCTGATCCTAGTAAAATGCTACGCTTGGGGATGAAAAGGCCAACAAAAACTCTGAGGGAGGAAGCTGGAGGAGGATAGTAGACACCAAGGAGAAAAGAAGGTCTGTTGAGGCCAGGGACTGCCTCAGATGCGCTCTTTGCCTCTTCATCCCAAGCGCCTGGCATGGAATAGGTGCTCAAGAAAAGCTTGTTGAGTTCAAATGAATTATGACCCAAAGGAGTGTGATGAGTACAAGGGAACAGTCTAAGTCAGGTGTCCTTAATCCTCTTGTGTCCTGGACCCCTTGTACAGTCAGGCTGAGGAAGCCTTCGGACCCCTTCTCTAAATCATGTTGTTAAATGCATCAAAGAAAATATAAAAGATTACAAAAGTTATCAATTATATTGAAAGAGTTATCATTTTTAGATTTTTTATCGACCCCAGATCAAGAATGCCTAGTCTAGGCCATGTGCAGTGATCTCCAGAGAGTGAGGGGGAAGGTGGGATGGAAAGGTTTTAAAGCAGAGGGGGCAAACAAGCTGAGCCTTAAAGGGTGGGAGTAACCTCAACAGAGAGAGACACAGGGCATCAGTGCATGCCGAAGGGTCATCATCAGCAGAAGAACCAAGATGGCAGAGGGGAGCCTGAAGATGGAGAATATAGGTGCAAAGGCTGCCTGGAATAGCACCTGCTTACAGGAGGATGGTCGGAAGCAAGCTTGGAAAGGTGACCTGGTGCCAGACTGGGTAGGTCCTGGAACAGCAGAGACTCAGGGGGATACTTCATTCTTTGAGTAACAGCAAATAAACATTTTTAAGAGCCTACTAAGTGCCAGGCCCTGAACTAAACAATGTTATAATGTTACCTGGTTTCATCCAATGAGAACCCTGTGAAACAGGTACTGTTATCATTCCCATGTTTGTTCTTAGTCATTTTTCTGTCATGTCTGACTCTTTTTGAGGTTTTATTGGCAAAGATACTGGAGTGGTTTGTTGTTTCCTGCTCTGGTTCATTTTCCAGATGAAGTAACTGAAGAAAAATCATTAAGTGTTAAGGATCACAGAGCTATTAAGTGTTTGAGGCTGGATTTGAACTTGGTTCTTCCCATCTCCAGACCCAGAGTTCTAGCCATTGTACCACCTAGCTGTCTGACAGGAAGCTGCCTTATGTTTTCGAGAATGGAATGATATGATCGGAGAACTCTAGAGCAGGGATTTGTCAGGGTCAGAAAAGAGGTAGGAAGACAAGCCAGGAGGCTATTAGAATACTACAGGCCAGAGATGATGAGGGTCTAAGCAGAGTGGAGGCAGAATGGGCAGGATGCCTGCCCAGAGTCAATGAGGAAAAAATGTTCAAAGATAAGGACAATGTCTCCAGCCTGGCAGATCAGACAGATGTTTGCCCTCAGCCTCAACCACAACAAGTCCCTTGTCCATGGGGTGAGTCTGTGAACGCAGGAATCTGGCATTGGCCTTGACCAAGGTTCAGTCCCTCACTGAGAGATGATGACGGAAGAAGAAGAGAAACCATGAGCCCTCACAGCAGCATTCCTCCTCCAATGCAGCCTGGTGCTGTTTGCAGGGAGAGCGTAGATCATCATTTCCCCAACACTGGCAATTACCAGCATCGCCTCCTAATTGCTCACTGCAAACAGAGACATCTATTTTTCCATGATATGTTCATTGCTGGGAGAAATCATCCCTCATATTTGAAGACAACAAACATCGCTGGATAAAAGCACATTTGCTAACGACGATGTAGAGAATCATGGGATCTTAGACTCCTCAAAAGAAAGCTGCCTAGGATCTTAGAGGCCATCTAACCCAAGCAC
The DNA here is from genome assembly GCF_028583685.1 of Petaurus breviceps papuanus. Classification (NCBI taxonomy): domain Eukaryota; kingdom Metazoa; phylum Chordata; class Mammalia; order Diprotodontia; family Petauridae; genus Petaurus; species Petaurus breviceps. Next base: position 2,084,040 of record NW_027186310.1, read on the forward strand.
CAACTCTTATAGAGGAGTAAAAGGAAACCCTGGGGAAATACAGACTTCTAAGGGAAACTGGAGGCTGAGGCCAGAGCTCACATTTGAGGAAACTGAGGCCAAAGTCACACAAGTACTAAATGGTATTACTGTGACTCGAACTCATGTCCTCTGACTTTATGACTGTTCTGTTGCTGAGCCTTAAGAACCCCAAGGCTTTTCTATTCGAATTACTCCAAAAGTCTTGTCTTTTTGGTGTCTCTCCCTATTAGAATGTGCAGTCCTTGAGATCAGTGGTTATCTTGCTTTTCTATTTGTACTGCCAGTCTTGGTACATATTAAGAGCTTAATAAATTATTTTCTCATTCATTCATCTGCTATATTTTATAGTGAACAACACTGCCTCCCATTGGAGGCAACTGCAGATGACAACTGGGTTCAAGTTCAGACTGAGTGCCCCAATAGAAGAGAGAGTGTAGGCAAGTCACTCCCTCCCACACACACACCCCTCATTGTCCTCATCTTTAAAATGGATACACAGCCCTGCCCAACCTCTAATCACCCTGCTTTTGTCAGGCCCAAACAGAATACAGAATAGCAAGGACTAGAGAAACTTGAAGCATGATTGTTATGATCGGCACTACTCCCCCAAGTGAAGTGGAGACAGAGAGAGGAGAAGGACATCGGATGTCTGCTGTGCTTGCCTGAATTTTGCAACTCTTATTTGGGAGAGAAAATGAAATTGTCCTCGGCAATAAAAAAGCATCATTTTTCAAAGGCATGAGCAGAACTAACTGATTAAAAATGGTCTCCTAGATTCCAGGGACATCAAAAGACTCAGACCCCAAATTGGACAATTTCCATATAATGAACTCCAAATCTGTGGATGCATTTACAACATATCAGAATAAAAACAGTCAAATACATTCTGGGCTCAGTGAATGGAGAGGATGGTGTCTGGGCAATTAAAGAACTCCAGGAGAGAAGGCACATCCCCAAACGTCACAAGTGGTGGGGACTGAAGTCAAGGCAAGAAATCAATTAACTGCCCTTCCTAGAGGAATCTGGAGGGAGAGATGGCAGCCAAAGACAAGGAAGGTGGGAGGAGAGCCATGGGGCAGCACGAGTACAAGTGTCCCAACTTTTGTGAGTAACCCCATCAGCTGCTGACCAAGACTGGAGAGAACTCAAGGAGGTCACAACTGAAAGCAACAATCCTCCCTATCTTCAAGGGGCAATGAGAGCCTGAAACCCATAAGCAGGGCAAAATGGCACTGCCATATTGAGCTGCAAAAATGGAGTAGTCAGTCCTTTCTTCTCTAGAGCTCCTTCTATATAGAGTGAAGGAGGGGCATGACAGATTGAGATGAATGTGCCTTGAGGACTGACCCACAACAACTGACTAAATCTACAATGGTTGGCCCTATTAAGGCCTCCTTCTTCCCCCTGTTGTGTGTGTGCATGTACATGTGTGTGTGTATGTGTGTGTGTGATGGATTCCTTTGACAGTCAGACTCCAAAACCCAAGGGACTTCTTTTCAGAATCATGTTGTTAAATGCATAAAGTAAAATACACTCAATTACAAAGGAAATCAACAATATTGAAATAAAGTGACCAAAATATATTTAAAAAACCCAATCTGGGAGCCCAGATTAATAGCCCCTCCCTTCCTGTGGAATCTGGATGCAAGTTGGGCTGAAGAAGAGCCAAGTTGGCCTCTGCTCCTTGTCCTGAGGGTGTGCTCAATGAGTTTCCCACAGTACTTAAATACCAAGGCAAGCAGGTAGTTAAGAGTTATGGCAGATGAGGTTAGAATACATTTCTATCCCCTCCAACAAGTGATGGTAGCCTTGTGGTGAGAAAATTAAATAGACCCTTCCCCTGATCGCAGAAAGAAACTGACCAGCTCACCTGATGGAAAAAGACTAGAACAGAGAAAAAAAAAATAGACATTTCCCAGGCTATTGTACACTAATGGGCTTAAGTGTTTTGCAAGATTTACTTCTTGAAAACCCCTCTCCTGGAGAGAAACAAAGTTCTCCCCTAAAGCAAAGCCTGGTGCCACAGAAAAAATTCATGCAAACTCTCCAGTTCCTTACATTAGCAGTGCAAAGAGGCTGGGACTGGCTTCTGCCACTGGTTCCTTTTTCTTCACCATTATAAAACTTTTAAAAAACAAAACTCTTTTATAGTCCTTGGGTAGCTGGGGTGGGAGTGGAGCTCAGTTAGAGCAATTGTGGAAACAGTGAATTAAGACTCAATTACGTCAGGGCTTCTTGATTTACGATCCACGAACTTTTTAAAAAATTTATTTCAATAACTGCATTTCAATACACTGGCTTGCTTTGCACTCATGTGAATTTTAGGTGTTTTAAACATTATTCTGAGAATAAGTCCACAGACCTTACCAACTACCAAAGGTATCCATGATACATGCAAAAAAAGCTAAGACTTACTGCTTTCAGCTGAGGCAAGTGGGTGGCAGACCTGAGGAAAAACAAAATAATCCAGGGGACTACAAAAAGTCCCTGACTTATGAATTTCATCAGGAGATTAAGGTGGGGGGAGGACTCCCTCTGCAGACTTTGTTCCCCTTTTTAATCCATTGCTTCTCTAGTAAATTAAATAGAAATAACTACTTTGCTAATCATCCCAAACCAAATGCTTTGATAAATCCTCAGAGGGAAGAGGGGTTGGTGTGTGCAAAGCTGTTTCATGTAAGCAATTATGATGATGGCCAGGACATCTCTCTGCAGAGAAACAGGAAGGTTGTATTTATGACTATTAAATGGTGCAGAACCATGGCACCAACTCAGAGTTGGCAACCTAGATCATCAGACCTGGGAGGGACTTCAGAATAGAGAAAATCAGAACTGGGAGATGTTAGAATATGGAATGTCAGAGTTGGGAGGAGCCTTGGAACAGGAAATGTCAGAGTTGGGAGGACCTTAGAACAAGGGACATGCACTAGGGGCTTAAAGGGGTCTTAGAGATAAACATACTCCTAGGTTTAGAAGATTACTCAGGCTCAGTGAGTAAGAGCACCAGCTTCAGTGTCGGGATGACCTGGAGATCAAATCTGGGCTCAGACACTCAGCACCACACCCAGAAATAACTGGCTGTATAACCTTGAGCAAGTTACTTAACCCCGATTGCTTAAAAAAAAAAAAAGATTACCCAGGCCTACCCACGTTCCCTCTTATCTTAAGAGGGGAAACTGAGGGGCAACTAGGTGGTGAAGTGAGTAAGAGTGCTGGCCCTGGAGTCAGGAGGGCCCGGGATTGGTTCCAGCCTCAGATACTTAACACCCACACAAAATAACTGGCCGTGTAACCTTGGGCAAGTTACTTAACCCCAATAGCTTTTAAAAAAAGAGAGAGAGGAAACTGAGGCCCACAGAGAACTACACCACCCTTAGTCTTAAAATACATTCTGGCCTGCTGAGATGACACACATGCCTTAGTCAAGACTTTCAACTTCTCCAGGGAAGGGCAGGCTGTGCCATGGGTAACTGAGGTCCCCCTTTCAGTTCCTGGGGCACATGGAAGCCAGTAGCCATCAGATTTGGATCTGGTGAACAACTTAATCCCATAAAAATCCTCAAAACTGAAGCTGCTGTTTGGCTCAAATTTGTTACAGGACAGTCACTGAATTTGAGCTGTAGATGGGATTTCAGCATCCATGCAGTCCAACCCATAAATCAAAGGAATCCTGACTGTAATAACCTGACTGGTTGTTGCCTAGACACTACCTGAAGATCTCCAAGGAGGGAGAGCTCACCACCTCTCAAAAAACTCACGGGATTTCCATCTGTCTCCTCCCCACTCCCACCCGAGGGACGAAGTCTCCTGAAGGCTTGAGCATGTTTGCATGGATGCCCTTTCAAAAATGAACAGACTTGCTTGAATAACAAAGTTGAACAGAACCTGCCCCTTACCCTTTGGGACACAAAGTGGCCTCCAAGGCCTAGGCTTGAACTTCAAACTCCCTTCTCCCTTCCTTGACTAAATCCCTTCCTGGACTCCCCCCACCAATGCCTCCTCCCCAAACAGAGCTCATTCCTGATTCCCTTTATTGCTTGGTGTTTATATGCAAAGTACAGCCAGGCTAAAGTCTGAACAGAAGTGATCACACCCTGCAGGCCATCACAATTAGCAAATGTGTTCATTAGGGGCCTGTTTCCATCGTTCTTGCTAGGAATTGAGTTATTACCACAAGCCACTAATAATGTGTTTGCTGTCCCACCTGTCTTCCTTTTCTCAGAGGATTCCCTGAGCCCCCAGACCCCTTGTAGCCAATGTGAAGTGAAGGTTTGGGAGGAGGAGAGGAGTGTATTTAAAGCAAAGTCTTCCTTAAGCTAACCAATGATCATGCCTCATGTATAGGTAATTAGGGCTGTTAGTTATGTTGGCATCACTGTCCGAGAAAACTGGCCTCAACCAATCAACAAGCATTTATTCAGGACCTACTATATGCTAAATACTGATACTGGAAGGAGCTTCAGAGATCATCTAGTCCAAACTATACCTGGCCAAGAATCCCTCACAGAGTCACTGATAAGCAGGCATTCAGCCTTCTCTTGAAACAAGTGAAGAAAGGATAACACACCAGGCTGGGGACAGGTTAAGGGGTTAGGAAGCTGTTGTCTTCCGGTGTGGCTAAGCTAGCCTTTCTGCAAGTCCTCCTAGGTCTGCCTAATGAGGCCATGGAGAAGGAGGTCAATCCCTCTTCTATGTGGCAGGTCTTCAAATAGACCCTGAATCTGCTCTTCCCCAGGGAAGACTCACTCCAGGTCCTCCAAAGGAGGCTCACAAGCACAACCCTGAGGTCCTGTCCCATATGATGGTTCTACTCTGGAGGAGTCTCCAGTTTAGCACCATCTTCTCCAAGATCCGGAGTCCAGAACTAAACCCAGAACCCAAGATGGCGTCAGACCAGGGTAAAGGAGAGCAGGACGATCACAGCTCCCTAGGCCTGGACACTGAATGAACCCCTCTCTCCATGAAGCTCAAGACCACTTTGTTTGATGTCCCCATCACTGTGTGAACTCAATTTGATCTGGTGGTCCACTAATAACCCCAGATTGTGCTCAAATGGGTGTCTTGCCATGTCTCCTCCATCCTAGGACTTGAATGATTTCCTGAACCTAATTATAAAATCTCATTAATCTGTAATTAAATAATCTCATTAGGTTCTATCCAAAGCCCTAGCCTGTCAAGTTCTTTTTGGATTCTGACTCCATCAGACAGGGTATTAGCCATCCCTCTCAGCTGTGTCTTCTGTAAATGGGACAAACCTGCCATTTGTGCATTTGGCTGAGTCATTTCTAATCATCTATGCCACATTATAATCTGGTCCACGGTGGAGTTGCAAGGTCACTAGGCTGGCTTGGAGGAACAAGCCGTCTATCCTGTTCCCAGGATATTTGCAAGCTGTGTGACCCTGGGTTACTCACTTTCTCTCTCATTTTCAGTTTTTCCCTCAACCCCTGATATGCGGCTAACAAATGTTCCATCACCTGCTCTTCGGGCACTCTTGGTGAATTAACAGATCACCCTCTCATCCCTTATACACCTGCCTCACAGCCATGTTGTCCCAAAGTCACTTTATATAACCTTAAATTACAACAGGAAACAAAAGTCACCATTATAGAAACACACACATATTTGTATGCAAGCTTCCAGGGTGGCAGATAAGTCTATAGCACTTTTTCTTCCAAAACTTTTACTTTGTTTCCTATATTTAGGTCTTCCATGCAAATATTTTATCTTTTCAAACTTGAGATAATTCTGTATAGCAAGATTAAACCTTCATTAATGCTTAAAGAAATAGGAGAAATCACAGCAGAGGGGACAGCAAGTCACCAGATATGTGTACTCTCCTCTTCCCTTTAATTGTGTGCCTTTGGAAGGGTCACATCACCTCTGGGCTTCTGGGAAAGGATCAGAAGAGGCAATTGCATACAGTCAACAAAATTTCCAACCAATTGTCAGCCAGAATCAGATTAAAATGTAATTGGGAAATGTTTACCAAAATAAATACAAATACAAGACAGATGAAGGTAATTCGTGGTTTTCTAAGTCAATATGGCCCACAGGGTTCCATTCTATTTGAGATGGACTCCACTGTCCTAGATGGTGTCTTAAGGTATCTCCCTGCTCAAGCTATAATTCTTAATGATCTTGTGAGTACTATGATTTAATTGGGAAGAATAAGACTACTTTGTTTAGATATCTGACCTTTAAAAATGTATTGTGAGTAAATGATTATGATCTACTAAAGTCACTAACATTTCAAAAGTAATTGGTATCTTCGCTAGGAAAGGATGTTGCAAGAATCAGAGGTCCTGGAAAGGGAAGGCCCTCAAAACTTGCCAGGTAAGACTGATCAGCTCTATTTTCCATATGATGCCAGTGAGTCTCACAGAGGTTAGTTGGCTTTCTTAAAGTCATAGAAATGGAAAAAGGAAGGGAGGATGCTGGGAATGCGTGCCCCTGCTGTGCTATTCCTTATTAGTACTGCCAGGCCTGGTTTCCTACAAGATACAGAGATCAGGGTTGGGCTTGTGGGCAGCTGCCCCCAGTCAGCCCTCAATGTGCACCTCTGGGAGGGACTGACATGACAAGGAAAATGAAAGTAAGACTGCTGGAACATCTCCAGGAAATGCAGGTAGGGGAGGAGGTGGAAAATGTCCCCTTTGTGTCTCTTTGTGCTGTCCACTGTGTCATACAACTTCTCAAGCTAAGGATGCTGGCTCCTTGGAAGGAGGTGTTGATTCATTCTTTATATTACTCTGTCCTGTGCCTAGCTCAGTGCCTGACACATAGTAGGCACTTTAATGCTTGTTTATTGATTGGTCAGTTGTTTTCTACTAGACTGAGCTATTTCCTGCCTGAGATGTTAGACACAGGAAACATCAAAGGGCTGCATACTCCAGACTGTATCATCAAGTCTGTGGCCACTGCATCTCTGTCAGCAGCAATGAGTCCCACTTCTCCTCCCTGGCAGGCCAGAGGGCCTAGGTACGGGACACAGGACATTGTCAAAGCCAAGAGGAAGAGGCCTCCACAGCCAAGAAGAAAGGGCCTCCATGGTCGAGGGGAAGAGAATTCCACAGCTCTTTTCTCATTTCAGTCCCTAACCCTTCCTAAGCTACCCTCTCCCACCCCCAAAACATTCTGCTTTAGATTTCAATTGAGAATAAACCTAAATGCCCACACTGATGTGAGCAGTCAATCATTGAATCCACATTTATACTCCAGTGACTGTGTGCCCAGACCAGTGTTATATACAATGTGAGCATAAACCATGCCCCCTGCCAGTGGAAAAGCTCGCTGACTCGGGAGACAAACACTGTACCTGATAAACAGTAGAAGCCCATGAGATACAGCGTGTCCAATCGTACCTTCCGTGCTACAGGAAGGGACCCAAATGGTCCCAGCACCTAAGAGCCCTAGGGGGTCTGGAGAGACAAGGTTAATAGAAACTGTTGGCTAGGTTTCAGGTTGGAGCAGGAGAGACAAGAGGGGAGGCATCAGCACTCGGTCCCCCTCAGAGACAGAGACAAACCAACCTTTACTCAAATCACAAGAATCAATCCCAAGCAATCAGAGCATCCTGGCTGACTGCAAGTAGTGAGCTCCCCATCTGCAGAGGTCATGCAGGTGAGTTTGGTGGGGAGGTTGTTAGAGAGATTCCAACATGGGTCAGAAAGTTGTATGAATGCCCCTCTCCCCAACTCTCAGCATGATATTCTCAGCTTCTTTGATATTCAGCCTGGCAGGTCAATTCCCTGGCATCAGCCCCAGTTCTGAGAATGCTGTTCCCTGACCATCTCATAAAAGGCCTGATATTTACAGCAGCTGAAAATGTAGAGCTCAGTAACATATATCAATGACAGACATAGCCATCCATGAGATCGTCAAACTGAGATGCATCGATTTCAGGACCTCAGACAGGGGCTGCCACCGTCATCCACCACACCATTGAGTACAAATGTTGGAGATGGGGTTTACTTACTCATAACTCCCATTTTTCTAGCCTGTTCAGGTCTCCAAAGTGCTTTCCTCATAACCACTATGTGACAGAGTTTGTAAGGGCAAATGTCCCCATTTTACAGATAAAAAAAATCAGTGTCTCAGAGAAGTGAAGCAATTTACCCAGGATCACACAGCTGTGTCTCTTCCAACTGAAAATCCCAGCTTCCATTACACCAGGCTGTGTGTTTGGAAACCACTGACCAGTTTATCTGTTCTTTCAGTCAGACTAATGTCTCCTTGTGGCTACCCTGACCGTTTCCTCTAACGTGGCCTTATGAGACAGAAGCAGTGAGACTTCTCCCTTCACTTTACAGATGAGGAAGCTGAAGTGAGCTTGGTGACTGTCAGTGGTAGGAATGGGGCTGAAATGAATTCTCCTGCCCAGAAGCCAGCTGATCTTTTCACACATCATGGCAGGCAGCATCCTGGACTCACTCAGTTGGGATGAGGAATGTCTGTACCTAACACTATCTCTCCACATTCTTTCCCCTTGGCTAATCCATCCCATTCCCTGTCTCCTCCTTTCTTCCAAATGTGCCATAGCCCATAAAGCCTTTCTTCTAAGGAGCTTGAGCAGTATCAGCCAGGATAGGACAGAAGCGGCCAAGGGCACCTGGAAGTATTCTGGGAGGCAATGCCATCATTTCACTTTTGTCAGGGTCAGGCAGAGCACAGAAGGAGCAGCAATTCATTCCCCAGACGCCTGGAGACTCGAAGACCTACCCAGAGAGTCATGACCATGCCCTCTTGCGGTTCCCTCTGAGAGACACCTAGAGCAAACCACCACAGATTCCTAACCTGGGACTTGAGCATTAGGGAAAATTCCACATTAGGAATTCACCTTGAATTTAGGGCAATGGGCTCTCCCTCCTTGGGAGATGAGGGGGTGGCCTCCATGGCCTCTGAGGAACTTTCCAGAATGAAAGCAATGGTCCGAAGTCATTTCTCTTCTGAAGTTCACTTTCCTCCCCATTTCAAAAATCCAACTAGCATTTACAAAGTTCCTACTGTGTGCCATTAATATTGGCTTGGGCTCGGTCCCTTCCTCTTCTAGATCTATTATTCCAAGTGATTTTCCCTCTCTAAGCCTCAGTTTCCTCCCCTGAAAATGAGATTGTAGGACTAGATAGTTTATGAGGGTATTTTTGTATAGAAAATTGTGATCTGAGCCTGCCACAGAGGTATCTGAGGGCACAGTGGGTAGAGGTCTGGACTTGGAATCATGAAGACCTGAGTTCAAATCTGGCCTTAGATACTTACTATCTGTATGACTCAGTTTCCTCAAACATAAAATGGGGATAATAATAGGACCTGTCACAGGATTGCTGTGAGGATTAAATGACATAATGTTTGTAAATAGCCCTTGGCACGGTGCCTGGCACATAGTAGGTGTTGTATACATGTTTATTCCCTTCTCTTCCTTCCTCAGGAGGGCTTGTTCTTTCCATCAGTAAGAAGAGGAAAATGTTAGAGCTGGAAATGTCCGATACAATCCTCTTACCAATGAAGCACCAGGGAGTGTCCCTAATCATACAAAAGAGGAAACTGAGGCCCTGCAAAATTCAGGGATACACCCAAGAGGGGCAAGGCAGAAAGCAGCAGAGCCAGACCAGGCTCCAAAGCAGAGCTCTTCCCAACAGGTGCCACAGACTCTTGTGTGGAGTGAGCCACAGAAACTGTCTCCCTAAAGACCAAGCCAGGAAAGGCCAGCCCAAGGCAGAAGATGGACAAGGACAGACTCAGGGTGGACTCTGCCGAGGCTGTCCAGGAATCAACCCGGCTCACTGAGGCTGAGCTTCCTTTGAGTCACAGCATTTGAGAAGACTCTCTTATTGACAGTTCAGTCAGGTTAACATGTTTCTTGGGGCCAAGGGCACAAATACCAGAGGAATCATGGATTCATTTCAATCAAAAAGAATGCCATAATGCACCAATTTTGTTCCAGTAAGGGGCCTCCCTCCTCTACTGTATACATTCCTACCAGTAAACCCAGCCATGGGAAGAGGGGGATAAAAGTGATGCTAGAAATGGGGATGGGGGAAGGAAGTCACAGAAATGGGAAAGTAGGTCTGCTCTAACACTGGGAACAGATGCCAGCTCCCCCACGTGCCCACCAGCCCAGAAGCTCCTGGCTCCAGCTTTATTTCAAACCCCCTCTCCTTTATTCAGCAGCAATGGGAGTTGGGTTGGGAGAACTCGTCTGCAGGGAGGTTTGGCAGTCTCTTTCCAACAGTTGCTGTCCTTCACATTAGTGAGAAAAATTGGCTCCAGGAAGTCTGAGAACCACATGGGGGAAGGAGTAAGTAACGAAAGAAGACAGGAACTTAGCCCAGAAAGAGAGAAAAAGGAAGAAAGGATGGGGGGAGGGGTTTCTGCAAGGATAGGAAGCATATGAAGTGGAAACTGAGCTCTAAAGACCCCGGCATATAGCTCCTAATTTCCACATGACCATTTCCCGCCTCCACACACTTGCCCAGATGGTCACCTGCTCATGGAATGTGTTCTCTTCTCACCTCTGCCAAATGAAATTCATTTCCCTCCTTCATGGTCTACCTCAGGTGTCCTCTTCTCTGCAAAGCTCCTGTGGATAATATCTGTCCAACTTCCCTAAAGCACTGAGTCTAGATATCTTCATGCCCCAGTCACTTTCTACCTTGTAACCTGCTTCTTTTCACAGATTAGATTGTAAACTCATTGAGGTCAGAGGCTGCATTCTGTCTTCTCTTCCCCAGGCTCATAGATGAACACTTGTATAGCTCTTAAAGATTTCCAAAGCAATTTACATATTAAATCATCTGATCTTCACCACAACTCTTACTATACCCATTTCACAGATGAGGAAAGTGAAGCAGACAGAGGTTATGTGACTTGTCCAGGGTCACACAGCTAGGAAGTGCTGGAGGCTGAATTCAAGTCCAGGTTTTCCTGCTCCCAGGTATTAAGCTCTGTTCTGGTGTTCACTTGATCAAAACGTCATCCCACAGATTAGGAAGCTGAGAACAGGAGAGCTGAAGATGTAGTTGAAAGTCTCACAGGAAAGAAAGTGATGGCGAGTCAGGATTTAAACTCAGGTTCTCTGATCACAAAGTATTAGCCTGAGATCCTTGAGAGCAGACCTCTCTGTGCCCTTTGCTTAGAGCAGTGCTTGGCACATAGTGGACATTCTATAATTGCTTAGTGACTGACTGGGTGACTTGCCTGTCCAGAGCTGAACTCGAGGCCCCATGTGGAAGAGGCAGATATTATTTGCAGACTAAACCATAGAAGTAGGAGCAGCTCATTTGGGGGCAGAATCACCCTCAAATACGCCCTGTTTTCAGATGAGGAAACCAGTGCCAGATGGGCTGCTGGGTTTGCAGGAAAGGCAGGCCCTCCAAGGTTCCACTGGCCACTCCTGCCCATGGGCTAGTCCTGAGAACTGGACCAGATCCTCTTCTTTCATTTCACCCCCTGCCCTTCCAGGACCACTCTGAGAGTGGACATGGAGTCAGCAGCAAGTCTCCCAGATCCCACCTGAGGCCAGTATCACCCAGACCAGGTTCAGGAGCATGTTGATCAGAGAAGGCCTGGCCTCAGGGGTATCCACACGACTTCAGGGCGTTATTGATCAGCCTCACTGGGCCCAGATCTAATCCAAGTCCCAGGCGCCCAAGGTCTGAAGCTTGGATGCCAATTTGTTAAGGAACAACGGCAGCTGAACTGCCCGACTCCTCACCAGGCGTCTTCTCCCTAGAAACCATGTGTCCAGTGGAAGGATGCTATATTGTGGAGAGAGGATGTGAGGATCTGCTAAAAGGGGCTGGATGGGTCCCTCTTGCCAGCTTATGCCAACACCCAGCAGCCCCTCTAGGCCTGAGGCTCAAGGAGGAGCAAGGGGAAACCTAGAACATTGGAAGCAGGAGAGCTAGGCTACAAAGCCCACCTCCAAAGCTGACCAGTTGGGTGAACAGAGGGAGAGAACTTAATCACTCTGGAACACAGCTTCTTCCTCTATAATGTTTCTATGAGCATCTTTCTCTTCCTTCGCTTGGATCATGGGATCAAAGATTTAGGGCTCTGAGAGATCTTGGAACATATCTACTACCCTCTAGATTTACAGGGGAGGAAACTGAGGCCCAGAAAGGTCCAGTAATGTGCCCAAATTCACAAAGGTCCCAAGCAGGCATCCTTTAGTTTCAAATCCAGCACTCTCCATTGGCCCACACTGCCCACATAACCCCCACTACCAGATGGCCGATTAGAATAAATATTGTATTCTAGGTTCTTGGCTTCATGTGTCTGAGTGAGGGGGACACAAAAAGGTCCCTAAGTCCAGCAGAAGGAGCAAAGGTTTTTGTGGACACCCCCGGCCCTCGCCCCTGGCTCTCATGGCAGCTGAGCTGGACACAGCCCTCCTTCCCTCCTGAGTCTGTCTCTCGGGAGGTGCCCCCTCCACACAGACAGAGGCAAGCTGCCACCCGCCCGCGCCCACAGTTCCATGATCTCTGTCTCCATTTTTTAAAGCTGAGGCTTCACACTCCCTTTTAATTTGCTAAAATCATTTCACAAAGTCTCTATCCTAAGTGCAGTGTTTGTGCTCATTTCGAATGTCAGTCCACACAGCTCTGGATGTGGAGACAGGATGTGAGACAGTCAGTATCCCAGCTTTTCTCTCCTCTTGCTGCCCACGTGCCCTTAAGCAGGTCCCTTCCTTTCCCTTGCCTCAGGTTCCTCATTTGTAAATGGAGGGAGGGGTTTGGAATAAATGCTGTCTTAAGTCTCAACTCATGCTATGATCGTATGATATCATATTTCAAATCACTAACATCACAGTAGTCATGTTAACAGATGATGAGCAAATGAGGCAAGGTGATACCTTCCTTAACTGGCATTCGACCCCTGGATGCCTTATTCTGGTTGAGAGACAACTGTGGTTAAAATAATAATGGCAACAGCAGTTCACATTTCTAGAGAGTTTTACCATTTATAAAGTGTTCTCTTCCATAACAACCTCATGAAATAGGTCATTTGGAAAAAAAAAAAGTGGCATCGTCATTTGAGGGGACTGGGGGAGTACTGAGGTTTAAGAGAGAGATTAAGTTGACCAGGGTCACATAGCTATTAAGTGTCTGAGTGGAAACACTCAGATCCCTTATGACTGAATCTAATACTGTCCCCTATCCCATGATGCCTAGAAAAAAAAAATGGGATAGGGAGTCAAAACAAAAGAATGAAAGAATGCATGCAGGAGTGAGTGCATAAAATGCAGTGTGCTTCACTGGGAACATTGCTCTTTCTAGGAAGGAGAAGGTGGGTTCCAATTCTGCCTCAGGCACTGAGTACCTTGTGACCTGGAGTAAATAAACCACTTGATGTCTCTCAGCTCCCATTTCTGCCCCTGGAAAATGAGATCAACAAAAACACCCCCCCCCCCCGGATTGCTGGGAGCACCAAACTAAAGAATGATGGCATGTTACAAATGTTAAGGCACTTTAGAAATGCTAGTTATCATTGGTTATTGATACTTTTATTGTTATTGAGGAACAAGCATTTATGTAGATGCCTGTTGGGTGCAGCATACGGAAGAGATGTGAAGACAAGGAATCTCTGCTCTTAGATCTGTACTAAATAGCAATGTGATCTCAGACCCACTGTCCCTTCTCTCTCTGGTCCTCAATTTCCTCTTAGGCAAAACAAGATAGTTAACTCATTCCTGTATTCCACACACTAAATCTTCACATACCAGTTAGACCACAAAGAAGATTAAGCTCCCTTCAAAGGGGTCTCTGAACCTGGGTCCCCAACCACCATTTGTGAAGTCCATTACATCTCCTGAGTCTCAGTTGTTTCTTCTGTAAAAGAGTGGTGATTTCCCAGGCTCCTGAAGGTAGGGACCTAAACTCCAACGAACTCTTACAGTCTTCCAGCTCTAAGACCTAGGATGCTACAATTCAATAAATACCCAATGTCTCCTATGCCTTGTCTACCATACCCACAGATGTTCAAAAGATATTTATCAGGATAAGATTCTTGCCTCCAGCCAGAGGAACTTCAGTACCCTAGGAACCCCCATGGAGGGGAGGTCCAAGGCTTGCTAAAGGAAGCACTGACCCTGGCTCTAGGGAGAATGAGCAAGACTGAAGATCACTGAGAACATGGAGGAGTCTGAAGCCCAGAACTTCATTTTCTTTGCTACCACTTCAAATAAGGTTTCCTGGAAGTTCAGTTTGCCTCACTCCTCTCCAAACTGCCAAGGTTAGACCTTCAGTGTTAGCTCTCACTCGTTCTGACAAACTGATGATGTGGCAGATGTGATAATCACCCCCACTGATGATGAAGATGATGATGAGGATGATCTAATTTTAGAATAATGACTCTGAATTTTCCTATTGTTTTTAGTGTGTCTTGATTTCTTTATTAAAGCATTAAGGGAAGGCACAAAAGTGATTTATCATTTAATGGGTATACAGATCTCCTGGTGAACACAATCCCTTCTACCAATGTGTGCAAGCAATGGTTCTGCAGCTTAGAGTTTTCAAAGTATTACCCTCATTTTACACATGAGGAAACTGATGCTCAGATGTGGAAAATAATTTGCCTATCATCTCACAGTTAGCAAATTATCAGAGGCAGTTTTTAATTTGTTTTCCTAAAACTTTTGGGGATCAAACAGAGCTAAGAGATTTTTTTTTCCCTAATCAAGTTAAAGGACTTTTCCATTCTGTTAGGATATAACTATGTCCATATTTTTCCTTGTATAGAAAATTTCTATAATCAAGAACATTATGGCACTAACTTGTCCCTCAAGCTGTACATCCAATCTAGCCTGTATTGTAAATCCTGTGTGTACATGACTGATCTTCTATGAAAAATCATAGCCAGTTCAAGGGGGCAGGATGAGAGGCAAAATTTTAAAGATGAAAATAGGAAATTGGAATGCCTGCAAAGGAGGGAAATACAGGAATAAAAATACGAGCGGGCAGATGTCCCAGGGTGTAGCAGCAAGCACCCCAAGCACGTCCTCAGGGTTTGCTGCCCATACAGGTTCTTGGATCTGCTTTGTTAAAGGAAAGCAACTCAAAATGGGTTAACAAGCTTACTTTAATCAGTCATAGATGTATCATTTACCTAGTTCAGGGGAAAAAGGTCAGCATCCTGAACTTCAAAGTATACAGGCAGAATTATCAAGACAAACAGATCAAGTAGACAGATTTCCAAACTGTCCAACCATTACATCCATACCCAGTCAACATCTGGGTTTCCACATCTGGGTTTTTCAAAGCCGGGGGACTCTCAACAACGGCTTCCCAGAATTCAGATCAAATCACAGGACACTTCTCAAAGTGAGTCCCAAAACAAAGCTACACATCAGGGCTTATATAGCCTTCTCCTGGCTCAGAGAATGTAACAACCTTTTGGACCCACTGGCCAATCAAAAAGTATCTACTGAAAAACAAGCCTCCCACCCCAGGCTCCACGTGCACTTTAGCCTAGGGGCAGGGAAGATCTTTAAAATTTACATTCTCATTACACAGGGCTAGGCACTTGATTCCTCCCTTGCCACTCCTAGTATCATCCTGCCCCAGAGTTCACAACAAGGTTTATTTGCTTGAGTTAGTTTCTCTCATAATGGATTTGCCTGTTGGCATTTCAGTTTATAAATCCATAGCACATATAATATATAAGAGAATTGTGGCAGCATGGCAAAGATGCCCCCACAGTCCTCCCAACAAAGGATTTTGGGAGCTGTCTGTGAAGTAGAAAGAGAAGTGAGAGTCTCTGTTGGAGAAGCTGCCCAAGACCACCATGATCTCACCAGGTGGAGGTGGGAAGAGGTGAGAGTGGCAGGCTCCTTTCCAACACACTTATAGTGGGATCATAGAAGGTAAGAGGGGTCATAAGGACCTTAAAAGAGGGAATACCAGAGCTGTGAGGAATCTCAGAACAAAGAATGTCAGCTGGGAGGAGTCTGAGAACAGGGGATCTCAGACCTGGAGGGGAGGTACCTTGGAATATGGAATGTCAGAGCTAAAATTATTTGGTGGATTTCCTAGTCCAACAGCCTCCCTGGAAACATTACAAGTAGGGAAAGTGCTACAAGTTACACAGGCAGGAAGTGTCCCTGACATTATGTTCTATGTAACCCAAAACAAATCTACAATCTCCTCTGCCCCTCAGTTTCACCATCTGTGAAATGGGGTTGCAAAGAATTATACTACTTCCTTTAGAATGTGTTTACTTCTACAAATCATGACACCAGAGAAAACAAGTGTTGTGGACAAAGTCACAAAAATCAGGATTTCTGCTTGTGGTCTGATGCCTCCAGACCCAGGACCTTTGAAGCCAGCTCCACACTGCCTCACGCATGCATTGCTGACAGGGTACAATAACCTAACTCCTTAGAAAAACCCGAAATTTAACTGAAAGAGGTGAGACCAATGAATGAAGCTCTCTGCTCCTGCCTAGGGCTCACTCTTTTACACACTCATGCTAACAAGGGGATGCAGAGATCCTGCAGGGAGGGGAGGGGAGAGGGGGTGGAGGCTCCTCTGGCCTCAAGGTCAGGTCTTAAAGAAAGCCAGGAAGGCTTGAGGGAAATAATTCATTGAGCCAAGACACCTGGAAGAATCAGGATGCAGTTAATACCTTCCTACAGGAAAACTAAATATCATGAGGTAGCTGCAGTATGGTTAGTGGCTCAATATGGAGGGAGGGGAGGAATCCCCTACTAGGAAACACTCCTAGCACCTCAGTGACAGACAGATCCCTGGGTCCATCTGGAGCCTCCTGTAGCTGAGCAGGAATTCCCAGAACCAACAACACATCCTGGACAAGGATCTGTCCAGGCTCTGCATGAAAACTTCCAGTGAAGGGAAATGTGCCACATCCCACTCAGCTTCCCTTTACACTGAGATTAAGTTTTTTGCTTTGAAGTCCCCCCTTCAACCCCCATGTCCCCAGCTCTGTACACAGGGATGAACAGACTAATTCTGATTACTCTCCCCACGTGACAGGCATTCAAATACTTGGAGAGAACTCTCAGCCTCTCTCTTCTTCTTCAGCCTAAACCTCCCTAGTCCCTTCCATGCCACCTCATCTAACATGGCATCCAGTTGGACTTCCCCTGGATCTGCTCCAGCTCTTCAGGGTTGATTTAGATGCACCAAGCAGTTTCTATCCATTAACTCATTGGATCTTCACTTATCCCTGGGAGGTGCAGGTAAGATTGACCTCATTTAAGAAGTAGAGACAAATGAGCCTCTTTCAGAGAGGTGATGTCACTTGCCCAAGGTCACACAGCTGCTAAGTAGCCAAGCCAGGGCTAAACTCAGGTTTTTTTCACTACAAATTAAGTCTCATTCTGTGATGTCACATTGATAATGATGATGATATCAAAATAACAATAACCTAGTAAATTTAAACTTTTTCAAACAGGTAAAGGAGGGATGCTTTGGGACAGTGGCTCCTGTCAATCCCCAGCGCTATTCCCAACTCCTCCATCTGCATCTCTGAGGTGCAGCAGGCACTTAAGGAGGTCAAATCTTAATAGAGAAGGCTGCATTTGCTCCAGGGTAACCCACCACAAAAACAGATGAATTCGGATGGTGATCATTCATACCTGAATCTGGCAAGAGCCCAGATTAATAGCCCTCCTCTTGTTGCAAATCTGCTCTGGAAATTTTAATGACCAAGAACAGGAATGAATTCCAATTAGCCCAGCAATCTATGTAGTCAACCAAATACACTGGGGTTGTGGCCTCCCTTCCTGTTATCATGACTCCTTCATCTCCCACTTTCTCATCTCTCCACCATCCCCAGGAGAGAAAGAGAAATTCCAGTAGAAGGAGGGTGATATTATAGGCAAAGAATGGAAACTGAGGGAACCAGGCTCTAGCCCCAGGTCTGCAAAGAATCAAAAGAATTACTGAAAGACAGCTCAGGAATTAAAGTACAGCTAACAGGGATCCCCAAGTTTGAGTGAAGACCTAAGCAATATTTTCTGCCTCAACATCCCTGGCTGGCCAATGAATGTACAGGTTGCACTTGAAGAGTCAATCATTCTTATGTTCCTCAGGTCAAAGACAATAACAATTGGTTTACATTTTAGAAATTGATACCATTATTTTAGGAGGTAGGCTTGGAGTCAGGAAGACCTGAGTTCAGATCTAGATGAAAATATGACCCTGAACAAGTCACAAACCTCTCAGCACCCAGAAAACACTCTAAGACTATTTGGTAAGGAAAATGCCCATTGGCATGAATACAAGGAGTTTTACTCATCAGAAATTCCCTAAACCAACAAAGTCACAGGTCTATTCCAAAAAATGTAAGAGGAATCACAGGATCATAGTGCTTTTTACCTGCAAGGTGATACTGAAGGTTATCAGTCCAATGGTTTAATTTTTCATATGAGGAAACTGAGACCAAGAAAGGATAAATGACTTCACATAGGTAGTGATGAAAGTAAGATTTGAATTCAGGTCATCTGGTTTCAATGACTATGGTCAATTCCCTTCCTTTAAACTATCATTGTTAGACAAGTTAGCACGGTCCCCATTCAGCCTGGTCACCCACACCGGAACACCTCATAAGACCTTGGACAAGGAACTGTCTCTTTCTTAGTCTCTGGATTATCATCATAAAAATAGAGGTAATTAAGGGAGTAATTGGGGAAGGCAAAAGGGGGCCCACCTCCCCTCCCCTTATGAGACTGTTCAAATATCAAATGAGATAATGGACCATAGAAGAAAAGAGGGAAAAAGTCACCTTCCCATATACACAGCTATAATTACTAGGTTCTCTACATTATATGTACACAATTTATGTTTGCTGAGTGACTATAAAAAGGCACAATGCATATCCACCACAAATGCGCACACACACACACACACACACACACACACACACTCCCTCTACATTCCTGAAAAAGCACATTTCTTCACATCCCTTCATGTCTCGGTTGTGACAAAGTCACATAGAGGGGATTTCTACTAATTTTTTCTTCTGATTTATTTTATTTTCAACTTAAGAAATAAAGAAGCATTTCCATACCATAGCACAATCAAAAAATATGATTGCACATGAAACTGCAGATCTAATGTACACAACTTGCTATTCTTTTAAAACATGTAATAGTGCTGTCGTGTAACTTTCTTTTCTTTCCCCTGTAATGGACTATCATTAGGGACAAATACGAGTGTATATAAAATATATGCATGTATATGTACATGTGAAACCATTCTACACATCTATATATCAGTTCTTTCTCTGGATGCAGATAGCAGCTTCTTTCATGGTTCTTTGCAGTTAATTTAGGTATTTGTAATGGTCAAATGACTTGGTCTCCCAAAGATGTTCTCAAAACAACATTATTGTTACTGTATACATTATTCTATTGGTTCTGCTCAATTTGATCTTCACTATTTCATACTATTCTATCCATATTTTTCTAGGATCACTGAGCTCCTCAAGCCTTATAACAGTAGTTTTCCATGATGATCGTACACCACAACCAGCAGAACATGAGATGTGATTCCTCTGTTCAAGAACATTCCATCCTCTCCTAAATAACTTTAAGACTTAAATTGATTTCTTCAGGACAGCTCTGATACAGAGATGGTTCAAGGCCAAGGCCCCTTTCTTTGTATCCCCAGTACTTAACAGTGTTTGGCACAATTAACAAATATTTGTTGACTGACTCATTCTCAGTCATTAAAATGAAGTTGCTTGAGAGCAAGGACTGGGATATTTGTGTTTTGACTTCCCAGTCCCTGGCACATAGGAAGCCCTTAATACAAGTTTGCTTAATAGGATTGAATTAAAGCTCTAAATTCATGATCCTTTTGACAGGGAAGGCAAACTCAGGGAACAGTAGGACCCACCCACAGATACAGAGTTAGTCCAGCATTTTCTGCTATCTCACCTTCCATTCCATTTGGAGAGCTCTCAACATAAAGCTCCAATACACATCTCATGCCTATTGAGATGTAAGCACTTTGAGGACAGACTCAACAATTCTATGCAATCAAGAGACATTTTCATCTCTTATTCATCCTTATAGCCCCTCCCCTCAGTGCTATATATTCAATAGATGATGCTGTACTTTAAGGGCCAGGAAGCCTGGCTCCCTGTCTTATCTAAACTTACTGTCTGTCTCAGTGTAGAAAGCAGGGTCCTGCACACACTAGTTCCTGAATGAATGAATGAATGAATGAATGAATGAATGAAGAGTCGAATAGATCTAGCTGAGAAGGCTCTGGGGCTGGGTTCGATCAGTACAATGTCATATGCACATAAGGAGTAGCTGGGGGACTTCATCCACATGGAATCCCACTTCAACCTAGGACTCTGTACAAGATATCCTGATGTGGTGAGTATCTAACACTGGTTCATTCCTTGTTGGATATTGATAACTAGAGGGTCATCTAACAAAGTCATCTTTACTATTAGATTCATCATGGAATTTCATATACACGAGAAGCTTTTCCCCTAATATGGTATAATAGGTATAAAATAAAATAAAAATAATCAGTTGAGCCCTGCCCCTCAAAAGAAGTTGAGTCAAAGACCATAAGGGCCCAAAGACATTATTGAAGGGCACGAATGGTCACAAAATGAGGAAAATCCCCCACCTTTCAGCAACTTAGGATATTCCAGTTTGGAAGGTAAACAAGCTTGGATCACTGTGCTACCATCAAGTTTTCCTTGACCACTGGCTCTGCTGTGAATAAGATTGAGGACAACACCTACCCATTCCCTTCCCCCAACCACCCACTGTGCATGTCAAGGCCAACAAATATGAAATAAAATGGGTTATGATGAAACTATAAGACATCAAAGTGGCGAAGGTCAACATGCTGACTCAGATTGATGGAGATAAGGGACTGATGTGCTCCAGACATTGATGACTCTGGAGGGCAACAAAATTTTAATCATCTAAGTCAAAGGTGTCAAACGTGTGGCCCAGAGGCCATGTACAACTTACAAGACTCCCAAGTCCTGAAATAGAATGAAATGGTAAAAATACAATGAAACACATTGGCGTTGTGTGACTTTCTAAGTCAATATGTTGGCTACACAGGGTCTTGTTTACAGTTTAGCGCCCCCCATTTATAAATGAGTTTCATACCACTGATCTGAACCTAAATGCCTGGTCACTAGAAAGTTATTTAATATTAGAAAAACACACAACATACTTTACAAAATTTTCCTCTATAGTCAGATTTTTTTTTAAATTAACAAACAAAAAACCCCAATGGTATCTTGCGTTCCATAATGCTTTTGGCTAATTGGGGGCTGAAGGTATGCTTTCTTTAAGGCAAGAGCTTTAAAGGACTAGCCACCATTTTTTCATATCTTCATGTGTTACAAAGTTTGGTATCATTAAGATTTTATATGAAAGAGAAAGTTATTCTGCCAATATCCTTCCCTGGATAAGAATAATGCTCACCATGCTGTCTCCTTACAATGCTTCAGTATCTTTCCCTTTTTCAGCTTCTCGAAAAATCAATGCCCCAATGTTTTCAATACCATATTCAGGGAAGCTGGGCTTTCTTCTGTGTCTCCTTCACCTGGTCTAACCACTCCTCATGCTCTTGTCATGTCCTTTAGGGCCATTTTCACATCTTCATTTAACTTACCAGGAACAGAGTCCAAACACAGTCATTTCACTAATGAAAACAACCTACCATTAAAATTCCAATTGATTGGTTACATATATATATATATATATGTATATGGGTACATATATATGTATATATGTATATGGGTACATATATATGTATATATGTAACCAGATGATTGTGTTTCTGTGTGTTCTCCCTCCCATTCCATCTTGAAACATTCCTGGATCATCTGGGTACTTGTATCAAGATTTCTGTAAAAATGCTTTCACCTCCAGTACTCTTTGTTCTGTGGGGCAATACTTGCCCTAGTCATTCAGTATCATCCTATGTAATATTTTGCAAGGCTGCCTTTGGCTGATATGTGCCCCTCTAACAAAACCTTGCATTTGAAGGCATAGACATCTGAGGCAGATGATGGCAAAGTCCAAAGACGCATTTTTTTGGTCTCCTTGTGGCAAATGCTTCAGATCAGTAAAACTTCAATAGGAAATTATGACAGCCACTCCTGACTTCTTTTCCTTTCTCCATTTTCTAAATTGCAACATCCGTATTTTATTTGAATAGGTCAGATTTTAGCCCTTGTGTATGTATATATATATATATATATATATATATAAATTTTTTTTTTAATTTAGACCTTCAAATTTGGGATCATTTCAGCTCCTTCTGTCTTTATGGAGAAAGTATTTGCCATTTTCAGGAGTGAGTTTCATATGAAATACAAAACTCTTTGGCATTTTTTTTCTTTTAATTCTTAATTCTGAACCTTACTTGTCTTTTTTTTCCCCCTTTTCATCCTCCACAACAGATAGTGGTGCATAAGGGATGGCCATTCTCATAAAGGCATTTTTGTTCCTGTTCATGGATGGTAGGGTGGTCAAACTCTCCATGAAGTATTTCTTGTTACCATTGAGCACCAAATACGTCTTGCTCTGCCAACATCTCTTTTTGCCTCTGAGAAAAAGCCAGCAGGCACCTTTTCATTTATTTCTGACTTACTTATGTCTTTTGATTTCATTGACAGCCAGAATGTCAATATTGATACAGTTCCAGCTCACTAGAATGTCAACTCAGACATTGTCAGACAAGGGTCTTACATTTAAAGTGTGAACATTACTATTTGTAAAGAGGTTTATAAAAAGGCCACGTCATTTGTGCCACTCTGACATACTTTTGTATACTTCCCACCCCAAGGGTGATCCCTCAGGACTGGTGGGCCATGTCAAAGTTGTTATTGTGATGGACGTGGTGCTTTCTTTTTGTTTCTGTCCAACTTGAAGTTGATAAAGTTCATACTTACCTTACTCCTCAAAGAGTGGGCAAAAATTCCATCACTGAGACTACATGACTTATGCTCTGACAGCATAACTTTCAAATGCCCAAGAGTTACATCCATTGAAAGCATCAAGAAAAACATAAGGAGAAAGCTCTGATAATTTGCTATAACTAAACTGGCATATAAAGTTAAGACAAGTAGAGAAAGATAGTAATGTTTCAGTAGGGTCTCTCATGCAACATCCAACATATTACGGAAGTTTCATGCTTTGAAAAGTCCCTACTTGCACGAACACGGATTCTTGAAACCAGAACAACCAGCCAGCCCACTCAGGATTACCAGGGACTTTGGTCACCGGACACTGGTTTCTTTGCATTTGAGGCAGACCAGTAATAAATCCAGGGCTCTCACTTTTTTCCCCACCAATTATTAGAATTATGCCAAGATAACTTGCAGCAATGAAAATTAAAGTATTTAACAGCTTGTCTTCAGCTAATGAAGTGTAATAAAATATTATCCTAATGACATTCCTACTCAATACACAGCCTAGTATGTCAGCACTGTTCAAGGACTGTCTTCCAGGCAAACCAAGAATTTGTCAAATAGATACAAATCCTCTCGACTGCTCTGGGACTCCATCAATGAGACAGAGTTGGGATGATCCATCTTTTTTCTCAACAAGCAAAGGAAGATATTTTGGGAAAGATTTTTCTTTATTTTGTAAATCACATCAAAATATCTTCTGTTTACAATAGATAAGGCACAAATTGTCTATCAGGAAAAGGCCTCTTGGATTGGCTCCCATTTTCCTCTCTCTGGTAGGAGAATGCAAAAATATAAGTTATCAGAATATGTTTTCTCTTGGATCCACACACCAGTCTTTACTTAGAAGTAACGCCCCACTGCTCATCTTAATAACTGAGGCCTGGTTCACTTGGTACCAACAGACCTGAGCTCTAACCTCACTCTCAGTGAGAGGGCATTATTTCCCTACAAGAAATCAATCATTTGACTGATCAATGAGTTAATGGATGGATTAATTAATGAAACTAAAGCTCATATATCTTCTCTATTCATTAGAGGACAGTGCCAGCTCAACCGGCTCTCAGAAAAGATCTCTGCTTCCTTAGCCACGGGTCACCCTCTTACTGTTGCTGCTGCTGTAGCAAGGGGTGGGCAGGATCACCATTTGAAAGAAGGAAGGGGGAGGGGACTCCTGCCAACCTGTTTCCCTGCCAAGTTCAAAGGCAGCCAAAGACTAGCACACTGTGCCGCCCAGATAGATGCAGCCTGAGTGGAGGCCCCTGCTCATTGGCATTCTGAAGGTTTAGGAAGCTTACTGGAGAATTCGCAATCCTGCCTCAGACGGACGCTGTAAAACGTGGTTCCCAGGGCCTTCCGGAGGCTCTGCTCACTGACTGAGACCTCTGATATCTCCTGCCATTCTACTCAGCTATGATTTGTGGTGGGGGCAGTGCCAACTCTCACCATGTCTTCAGCCTCCCAAAGGACTCATCCCCACTGGGAGACTCGGTCTTTGGTATATGATGTTCTCATCTTCACAGGAGAGAGAAAAGTTTGACAAATATGGTTAAGGAGCTTTGGGCTCAAACTGCCTGCCCCAGATATCCAGATTCCCAGTTTTTGTTTTTCCAAAGGAGTAAGAAATCATCTCCCAAATCAGACCCCAGATCCAAGTATCAGGTCTTCGAAACAGCCTGGAAGTATACCTTTATTTTTCTGTTATGACCACCTAATTCTGTACTTAATAAACTTAATAAACTATAGTAGAGAATATTAGTAAGCCCAGAGTTACAAAAGAAAGATCTCCAACCAAAGGACTATTGAGTACAACCCCTTATTTGAGAGAAGCAAAAACTCGACCCCCAGGAGATTAATGTAAGGTATGTGAGCTGTCCAAGGTTACTGGAGAAAATGAGTTTAAGAGCCCTGTCTCCTGACTGTGAGATGGTGTGGAGTAACTGATAGAATGATGGCTTTGGAATGGAGAAGAATAAGGAAAAAGTTGGGTTAAAATCCTGTCACTGATATTGAAGTATATTTAAGAGCTGTGTGATTCACTTCACTCTTTGGAGACTCAGTTTCCTCATCTCTAAAATGAGGTCATTGGACCATACGGACATCTCACATTCCTTTCAGCGACAAATCGATAATGAAAAGAGGATTCTTCTATTAATACCAGGTAACTAGGACAATATAAGAGCTATGTTATTTATGCACTATTCAATTCCATTCAATAAACCTTTTGTAAGTGATAATAACAATATTTATATAGTGCTTTAAGGTTTGCAAAGTACTTTTCAAATCTCATTTGTTCTTCACAAGAACTCTGAGAAGTAGGTGCTTTTATTATCCCCTCTTGATAGATGAGGATACTGAGGCTGGCCAAGGATAAGTGACTCACCTGGGGTCACTCAGATAGTAAGCATCTAAGACTGGATTTGAACTCATATCTACCTACTCCAGGAACTTAACCTATTATGTAACCACTATGTGCAAGGACCCAAGCTAAGTACTAAGGATTCAAAGGGAAATCCAATAGAGACCCTATTCTCCAGTAGCTTACAATCCAGTGGGGAGAAAAACACATAGCAAAATGTCAAGGAAATGAAGGAAAACATTCCATTTTGTAGAATTCCTATTCTCCATCAAAGCTCAGCTCAAGCACCTTCTTTTAACATGAGGTCTTTCCTGCTTCCCCTAACAGCTTCTGTCTCTAACTCCCAAATTATTGGGCATTTACTTTGGGTTAGCTTTAAATCCACTTTTATTTGTGTGTTATGTCTCTCCCTGTTAAAATGGGAGTTCGTTGAGGGCAGGGCCTCTGGTTTTCTCTCCATAACCCCAGTTGCAAACAGTATTTGCCATGTACAAGCCACATAATAAATGCCTATCCATTAATTGATATTCTCAATAGTCTAGGCTTTGGGGCCAAAAATATTACAGGAGACAGGGAGAAATTGGGCACTATGGGAGTACCTGCAGTCCAGTGGTGTGCAGTGTGTTCTAGGTGATGCCATGCACTGGGAGGTCCATTTATTTCTTTCCTTTGCTCTTCCTCTTCTGTAAAATCCAAGCCTCAAGTCTTTGTTAATCGAGGGTTTGGGTTAATTGGGTTCTGGTTCATCAAGATCTTCTCAAGACGACCTCAGTGTGATTTTTTGAAATCTATATTATTCATTGTCCATGATCCTCTAATTCTCTATCTGCTTGTACCAGAGATAATTGAGAGCTCAGGAAATTGCCCAATTATACTTGTCAAATTAGAGCTGTCCAACAATGGAATGGGCTGCCTTATAGGTAGTGAGCTCTCCACTCCCTAGAGTCATCTAGTTGCTGGCTGACCACTCATAGGGAATGTGTGTGTGTGTGGAGGGGCGTGCATAAACAGGAGGGGGTATGGGGAATTCACCCAGCAGGCAGAGAACTGAATGTGATGATCTCTGAAGTCCCTTACAACTCTGAAATTCTATAAATCTAAGTTGCAGGAAGACCAACCTTTGAAAAGGAACAGAAAAGGAATTAGAGAAAATGTACTCATTGAAAAAATGCCAGACTAGCTGAGGTGGGGAGGGGCTGGACTGGGGATCACCTTATAAATGTGATGGGAAGTATGACGGCAAACAGGGAAAATCATGAAAGGAAATGACCGCCTTCAAAGACAAGTGCAGGATTTGCTTCCCTCTAAGCTTCCCCAAAGACCCAGACACATCCCAGAAGCAGCATTTCCAAAGGCTCTGATCGGCTGAGATACCACCTAATCCTACCCATGGGTTTCTAGCCAGGATTTTCCATCCATTGCCTGAAGTCCTTGCACTGCTTATCACTTGGTCTGGTACACTCTGCTGCGAGCTGGTCTCTTAGGACTAAGCCCTTTGCCTGTCGCTGCATTCAAATAAAAGTAATTTTAATTAGTTCTGTTGGCACTAATTTATAGCCCGTAGATTCTTGCTAATTAAGAACTCTAATCACTGTTTCAATCTTTCCCATTGCACCTCTGTCACCTGTGGTGATTCATACCTGCTGAGCCCCGTCAAGCACTCAATCCCCTTTTTATACAAAGATGGTATTCTAAGGATTTAAAAAAAAAACAGGCTTAACTCCTTCATAACTCCAGCCTTTTGGTAACTTTCCCTATGTTGGGTGTCTGTTGGTTATGGCAAACCCTGGCCCAACTGTATTTCAAGGTATGTAGGTCAATAATTCCAGACATTTCCAAAGATGTGTGCATGTATCTGTGATAAAAGTGGCTTAGATAATGGTTTGTCTAGTATAGACACAGACCCTTCGAGCCTTCTCAGCCAAGGACATTCTTGTCATGTCTTCCCCCCCCCCAAAAAAAAAGTCCTGCCTAGAAGACTTCACACTGGATGATGGAGATGTGTCTTTGGATGTTTTAATAGCTTAGAGGTATCTGTGTAGGACTGGGATTTTCTCAGAGGTAGGCATGCTATAAAAGGTGACTTCCCTGATCAGGGAGATGAGGTGGCAATAAGTTAGGAGATTGTGTGGGCTCAACCTTCAGCTATTTTTGCCACAGAACAGGATGGGCACCGTCTTTGAGGTCCCAGTCAGCTCTGATATCCCCTGACCCTGAATTCTTAAATCTATCTTCACAGGCCTCTTGGTAGACTCTGATAAGATGCAAAATTTAGAAGCACAATGAAAATTCTCAAGTCCTAGAAAAATATTGCTTCTTAGTCTTTTTAATTTTATTTCATAGATAAGTCAGGCACAGGTGGGTATGGAAGAAAACTGCAGCATGTAACCAAGGATGACAAGCCTGATCTTGCAAGGAGTAACACGGAAGGCATCGTCAAGAAGATAAATGATCAGCAAAGGAGAGGTGCAATCCAGCAGTAAGCATTTATTAGACACCTACTCTATACTTGGCACTGTGGACATGCAATGAGAACAAGGGATAGCAGATTCCATCTGAAGGTCACACCATTTGAGAAATATTAAATAAGAGACACCAAAATAAGGATTCAGTGAGTATGTTTGATAGAATTCCAACATCACAAAGTTAAGAGGAAAAACTAAAAGACATGTCTGTATACTGTAGATGGGCCTGGATCCTCCCTTTCTCCAAATGTGTGACATTAAATGACTCATTTCTCTCTGTGACTCAGTTTCCTCATTTATTAAAATGGAGATCAATAAATTCTTACTAACTGAAAATTTCAAATTTAAAAATAAAAAATGAGGAAATATGAGGGAGAAAATGCTTGATGATTGGGGAAGAGATAAAATGTAGTTTGAAAATTAAAAAATAAAATAAAATGGAGGCCATAACCTCGATCCAGCTTATCTCACAAGGATTCCATGAAAGAATGAGCATGAGAGTTTACAACCATTAAACAATGCACATGTGCATGATTCTTATTAATACATCTGAGGCCGTTCAGAAATGTTCAAATGAATATTTAACGCAACAGCTCGATGTTTATCATTTCAAAGAGTGCAGATCCCAGCGGGATGGAAACTATTTGCTTTGCTTTGAATAAGCAATCTGTATCTGATTTTTTTTTTTTAAAGGATAGCAAAAACCTTACCTGATAGCTCAGAATTAGCCACTGTACTGGATAGTTCCCAGTGTCTTTGGGGCATTTTTCTGGGGCCTTCCCTACATTTTACTTCTCCACAGGATCTGACTCTTTCCATGAAACTGTATGCACTCTGAAGGCAGGGACTGAGTTGGGTGCCATCTTTGTATGCCCATGTGACACAGTATGGTTTTAATATATAATTGAACTCAGTGTTTCCAAAATCATGAGATTTCCTATGGCAAACTACTGCAGAGGATTTGATATGTCTAAAAGATCCGCTCAATTTCTTCTTTCCAAACAAAGCCCCCAGAAGCCAGCAGTGAGGAGCCCACTACTCTCAAAGGCTGAAAAGGTGCAAAGAAGACCACGCTGTGCCAAGTTCCCCCAACATTGACCAACAAGCCTGAACCTTCTCATTGCCAATGCAGGCATTATGCATCAGTTGTCTTACTGGTTGGCAATGGAAGATTCTGAAATTGATTCATTTAATTGTCCAACAAATCCATTAACTACTCCTGCCTACATTGTTTATGACTTTTCCACTAATTAACATGCCAGGTGCTGCTATCAAGAGACTTCAAGGAGAAGAATGAAGAGGAGACAGATACGACTCTAAGACTCTTTCACCCTCCCATCGGGGCTTAGAAGTCCAAAGACACTTCTGTATCATGTTCTATGTTTAATCTGGCATCCAGACTGTGGTCTGTCACTAATTCAGTGTGATCTGGCACAGATCCACTCTCCTCTTTCAGCCTCAGTGCATACATTATAAATTGAGTGGAGAGGATAGGACTTGATCTCTCAAAATTATTCCCACCTTAGACATTCCCTGTTCTAAAGCCCCTCCGAAGGCCTGATGTTCCCTGTTCTAAAACCTATCCCAACTCTAAAAGTCCATGTTCTAGATTCTTTCTAAGCTCTAATGTTCTGTGTTTTATGTCCCAGCTCTAACATACACTGTTCTAAGGACTCTCCAAGCTCTGACTTCCATTCTTTCATTACCTGGAATTAAACACATAAGCATTTGCTAACCTTTTCCTTTGATCTAATCCTGATGTAAACTAGATTTTTTTTTAAACACAAAATTCATTTCAACAATGGGGATGCTTGTATAAGTAGAAACAGATGGCTTTCTATTCCCTCACCTCAAAACCCGTGGCTACCCTTCTGGGTCTAGGAAGGGTTGTCACTTATCTTTGGGGTCATGGGGAATACATGAATGAAAAATATCTGCTCTCCCTTTAAGGCATTGCTAGTGTAATACCCCCAAATCAGAGAATCTCCCAGATGGAAGGAACTTCAAAGACCTCTAGTCTAGGAGTCCATCACTGGAACGTTGGGAGCTCTTTTTTTAAACATTCTGATAACTGAATTTCAATAACAACCAGGTTCCTTTAAGATATTATGTATTTTATTTTATGCATTCTGAAATATAATTCTAAGAATAGGTCTACAGGCTTTCTTATAATGTCAGAGGAGATAATGGTGTGTCCACACACACACATGCACATACACAAGAAGCCTAGACCAGTCTGAGATGGACCTGAGTAAGAAACCCCTGTAATAATTTATTAACCAGTGGTTATCCAACTTTCATCTCCAGATTGCCAGTGACAGAGCAGCCATCCCAGCCCCTCATTTTGGAGAGCTCTAACTCTTCAGGCGTTTTCCTCAACAATGGCCCTCAGTCTGCCTCTCTTCAATGTCCCCCACATTGTTCTGCCCTCTGGGGTCAAAGAGTAGTATGTCTCCTTTACCACATGGAGTTGGCAGCAAGACAAAGATTGCAGGAGGGGCGGGTCTGATACACCCACATATGGACAGGACGATGCCAATGGTAAACAAACAGCACCTAGAGCTGTCCAACAACTCCTCTGTTTCAGTTTTCTCTGTCAAAGAGAATGATCTTCAAGCTTGTGGGAGGTGGGAGATAGGAAGCACATTAAATATGGCCAGAGAGTGAAGTGAATTCATGAGGAAGGGACAAGTCAGAATCATAAGACTGACAAAACCATGCACACACACACACACGTAAAAGATGGAGTCCAACTCTTATTGTTCCCATTTTATAGATAAAAAGACTGAGTTCCAATTGTTGGTCAGAATTCCAGCCAACACTAACATCATAACTTTAGTTTTCTTCTGCACATCCCAGACATTTGGGCTCTTGATTCTATTCAAGCCACTTCACCTCCTTGGACCTCCCTCACTCCTAGAATTGTAGTGAGAATCAGTGTTGCTAACACATCAAAAGACACCACATTTTATAATCAGTAGAAGATAGAATGACTGTAGTTCATATTACAATGAATCCAAATTTGATAATTGCTTCCCAAGTTCAGAGGACAGCCAAGGGGCATAGAGATGGCAGCAAGCTTCCTGCGTTGAAGCCCAGGGGCTTCCTGAATGAAAACATCACCTCAAATGTCATCTAAGAATCCATACAAGAAAAACCAAATGGACAACAAAGTTCTCATTTTCTATGCCACAGCATATGCTTGGCTGGGTAACCTAATAAGTTGGTACACCAGAATACTCAAACAGTTGGACTCAGAAAGTATATAGGAAGAAGAAATCAGGTTTCATTGACAGGTAATAGCAAAAAGACCATGTATTCAATGAATGTGACAGGATAATACTGTACAGGAAGGAAGAGGTGAATATGATGAATACAGATAAGTATGAGAAGAATCGTATGAACTGATGCATTGGGAAGAATGTACAACTAGGAAAACTATATATCAAATGATGAAAATCAGGTTAAGTCAAGAAAATCAAGAAAAAATAATGCTGAATGCTGAGAGATAAAGTGTAGTGGTGGCCCAAAAAAGGGTGGGGACCACACTTTTCTCACTTCTTTGAAGAGGTGTGGAACTGCAGGTATAGAACACTATACAGACTTTTGTGTGTGTCTGCTCTCTCCTCTCTCTCTCTCTCTCTCTCTCTCTCTCTCTCTCTCTCTCTCTCTCAACAGAGATGTTTCATCAATAATGACTTGAAAACCTCATGCAGCTCTTGGACTGTGCACCTTCAACACAGTTATCATGGAACATTACATATTCCACTTATGTTAAGTGAGCATGATCTCCTCCCTTGACTCTGAGCTCTCTGCAGACAGTAAGTGACGCTTTTCCAAATGGTGTGTTTCCTTACAACACCTAGCGCGGATCAGAAAGCATTTTTTTACTTCCTCACAGGAGACAGTTCAACTTAGGGAGTCCAATTAATTGCTGTGTCCTCAGGAAGCAATGAGGCTGGCTGCTGCTTAGGCTAATGTTATCAAGGGAATTCCTACTTCAAATAAGGGTGAGATTAGACAAGCTCTGAGGTGCTGTGTAATGCTCAGCACCAAAAACAACTTTATATGATGAAAAATAAAAATCAAACAGAGTAAGGCGTCTGATCTGATTAACTGGCCAGTGCTTTGCCCCCAAAATTTATTCAGTTCAATAAAAACAAATCACCCCCAAGTGGCCTGTGGTTAACTGAATAAAGGAACACTACTCAATGAAAGAACTAAACATCATTGACTTAGATCTGGGAAGGACCTTATAGGTTCATTTATGTTCCAATGTCCTCATTTCACAGGGAAGTAAACTGAGGCCCTCAGAAATGAAGTATTTTGCCCACAGTCATACAGGAAACAAGCCGCTGAGGTAGAATTTGAACTCAGCCCCCTGGACTCCCAATGGAGTTCACTTTCCACCATGCTACGTGGCATGAGAGGAAAATGAGGAAAGCATATGTAGTATATGAATGGCCATAGAAAATGAGAATTTGGTTGTTTATTTGATATTTCTTGTATGGATTCTTAGATGATTTTTTGAGTTCAGGAAGGCCCTGGGCTTCAGTGCAGGAAGTGTGCTGCCATCTCTATGCAGCTGGGCTATTCTTTGACCTTGGGAAGCAATTATCAAATTTGGATTTATTAAAATATGAACTACAATCATTTTATCTTCTGCTGATTATAAAATGTAATGTCATTGGACACGTAAGAGAACATTAGTTGGCAGGACCTTTAGCTAAGTTATAAATACATCATAGGAAAGTGATTCCACACACCACAGTCTCCCTCTCAGGCACCAAGGTATACTCTACTAGTACAACTGCTTTGCACACCCAAGAAATTATGCAGGCTGTAAAACATTACAAGCTCACAATGAATTTTACACTTTTTTTCTTTAGATTACACATTAAGACACAAATAAGTTGCAATCTGCTTGTTTCTAAGTCAATTCTCTTGCTATTTTGAAAGGGCGTTCATTGAAAGAACATAAGAAGGTCCAAGGGCAGCTGGTGGCAGGACCAACATGTAGCCAAGAGAGGCACTGAGCCTAGAGGGAAACAAAAGATACAGAAATGTGGGTGTCCGTGAAACCTTCGAACATCAGCCCCTCTGCCCTTCCTCTATCCTAACTGCACCTCCCTGGCTCCCCTGTTCCCAGCCCAGTCTCGGGAACATGAAGTTCTTGACATGGGTCCTATTGTGCCCAGGCTGGGTCCCCCCAATTAGGCAGCAACCTCAGCCCCTCCTAGGATCCTGTACCCCTTTCCAGGGCTTCCAAGACTGTTCTCCATCCCGGTCTGTCTTCCTCCACTCACTAACTGATGCAGCTTCCATCAACTGATGGGAAGGTGCCCAGCCACTGTGGTTTGCAATGGGGAGCTGGCTGAGTATCCCTCAGCCGTCTCTACATTATCTCTGCCTCTGGGAATCCTAACTCCCTTCAGTTACCAAAGAGGCCTCTTCTGATCTCTTCTACTTCTATGTATATATGGATGAGTATGTACATATATGTGTGTATATGAATATGTGTATACATAGTTGTATGTGTGTACACGTGTGTGTAGGTTTGCAGTGTGGATGGTATGTGTGTGCGTGAACATGTGTGTACATGTGCCTATACATGTGTGTATATACAGGTATATTGTAGCAGCAAGCACCCCAGCGTCCCCAGGGTCGCTGCCACCACAGGTTCTTGGATCTGCTTTGTTAAAAGAAAGCGACTCAAAATGGGTTAACAAGCTGACTTTAATCAGTCAAATATGTATCGTTTACCTAATTCAGGGGAAAAAGGTCAGCACCCTGAACTTCAGAATACACAGACAGTATTATCAAGACATAGAAACAGATCAACTAAACAGTTTCCAAACTGTCCAACCATTACATCCATACCAAATCAACATCTGGGTTTTTTCAAAGCCGAGGGGGGGCTCTCAACAACCAACGGCTTCCCAGAATCCAGATCAAATCACAGAACACTTCTCAAAGTGAGCCCCCAAAACAAAGCTACACATCAGGGCTTATATAGCCTTCTCCTGGCTCAGAGAATGTAACAACCTTCTATATATAGACACATTATGCATTACATGCCTAGATGTGGGGATTTCAGGTATATGGATATATACACAGACATACTGTCTGCCTGACTACCCAAAGAATATATCTACATTTATGTGCGTGCACATATATACATAGGTATGTGTGTATATACACATATATGTACACATGCACAAAATACACATGCATGCAGACGTGTGTGCATGTGTGTATTTTATGTGTGTTTATACATATATGTGTGTGTACATGGAGAACAGCATGGAAGCAGAAGGGACAACCTCCTAGCCAGGAAGACACAAGCTCTCATCCCACACCTCTGGTTCAGACTGGATACGTGACCCTGGGCCAGTCAGTTAACTTAGCGATGCTCTAGAAAACTTTTTAAATATAGGGATAACTCCTAACCTGGGGTCCACTTTTTTTCTTCACATTTTAATAACAATATTTCTATTATAATTGCTTTCCTTTTCAATTTTCCCTAATGCATTTGGTGCAATGAAAATCAGGACTCCGAGAAAGGGCCATGGGCTTCCCTAGCCTGTCTTCCCAAGGTGCTGACCTATCTAGGTAGGGGGAGCTTCCTCACCTGGGAGATCTCTCTGCCAAAAAGTAATGGGTCCAGTTCCAATCCACACATTGTGTATTTACTCCTCTGTCAATGTCTTCCCTCCTCCCCCAAAAAGAATAAGTTATTTGGGGGCAAGCCTTGGTGATTTTTCTGTGTGCGTTTTCCGAGGTCCTGGCAATGTCTGGTATACAGCAAATGCAAAGTCAATACTAAACTGTTCAAGGACATATCTGGTTGGAGTGGAAGATAACAAGTCAGCAATGCAGTGCTAGGCTAAGATCTTCAAAGAACCAGAGAAGGGCTCATGTCTTTGGACAGATCATCCATGATGCATTTACAAGGACAAGATTTGGGATCTACATGAAAGAACCAAAGCAATGCATGGGCAAAAGGAAATCCCATGGGGGTGAGTCTGTCATTTATCCTAAGGATTCTAAGCATCATTCATTACTTTTTAAAATATAAAAGTGCATTTTTTAATTAATAAGCATTCTTCCCCCCTCTGAAGAAAAAAAGGAAAAACTAAATTTTTTATAACAGATAGGTATAATCAAGCAAAGGAAATCCCCTCATTGGTCATGTCCAAAGATGTGCCTCTCCTGCATCCTGAGTCCCTCATCTCTCCATCAGGAGGTGATAAAGAGTGCTACGCCCTTCTTAAGGGTGGTGTGGGTTACTAAAACGGAAAAACGTGCTACCCCAATGGAGAACTGCAGAGCTGAGTGTCTCCTCCCGGATCTGGCTGGGCCTCCAAGCTTCTTCACATGCTAGCACCTACTAAAGTTTGGGGCCCCATCGGGCTTCTGCACAGACCCAGCTGAACTTCATGTCATATGGATGTCTCATAGCCACTCTATCAGATGCTCTGAATACTGCAAACTGGCGAGTGTCATCAGTATCAAATACCCAGAGCAGATAATCATCCAGTGCCATGAGAACTCGGTTCTGAGCACCAGGGACTCATCTCTTTTGAAACAGATTCGTTAAGACATATCTCTTTCCAGACTCCACAGCAACCAGGCAATGCCAACCAGGCTCAGAATCCCTGTCACTCTCCCCATCGGCCTCCTGACAGACTTTTGACAGAATCCAGAGGGTCACTTATGCTCAGCGACATTCTGTTTTGCCTTCAGCCTAGTTAAGGGTTTATTAGCTATGTCCACAAGAATCCGCCTCCAGGTCAGGGATGTCCACACTCTCTGACACAACAGCAATTATCCCATTCTCACCACAACCTCAGGAAGCAGCCTCTCTTTGGTTGGGGAGGCTAATGGGGAGACTTTGCTTTTTTTTTTAATCTAGGCAATTACAAGACTTGAACTCTAGTCCTAACTTCCATTGATATCTTCATATCTTGCCTTGGTTTGACTCTCTCTGAGCCTCAGTTTCCCCCCTCCCCCATACAATGAGGAATTGGACAAAAAGATCTCTAGCATACTTTCTGGCTCCCCGTTCTATTATCCTATATTTTCTTCTGTTCTAGACAACACTCAATAGCTGAGTGCCCTTGGGTAAGTCACATAAATTTCCTGGCCTTCAATTTCCTTATCTACTAAATGACGAACCTGGACCAAATCAGAGAGTCTTGACTTGGGGTCCATAAACTTGTCACATGTACCCACATGTATATACATACATATGCCATGTATAATGTGTGTATGTGTGTAAGTCCATATCTGTATATATGTGAGTGTGTATATAGTTGGTTTCCTTTGCCATTCCATGTATTTCATTTTGTGTATACATTTTCACTGGCTCTTGTCCACATCTGCCATTCCTTCCCTCCTCAATTCCACCTCCTGGTGTCCCTTTGCTTGTACCTCATGTCTGATCATTATCTCCAATTTATCCTGCCAAGAGCATCTTTGTAGATACTAATTTGTTCTTTCCCAATAGAATGTGAGATTTTTGAGGGCAGGCACTCTCCTGCCTTCCTCTGTATCCTCAACACTTATCACAGTACTTGGCACACAGAAGGTGCATAATAAATGTTCCTTGGCTCAATTTGATTTGGGCAGGAGTCTGTACCAAGATTAACAGTCAACGTGTCTAGGACACAAGAAATAGGGAAAGAATTCCCCTCACCTGGGTGCTTGCTAACACACCGCACCCCCCTGCTCCAAACTTAGGGTCCTTCAATTCTACAGAATTGTACTGTCTACCATACAATGTTTCTGATTTAGTGCTAGAAGTACTTTCCAGATTGGATTGCACTTCAGAAATATTATCAATTAGGAATCATTGTAAGCCTTACCATCAATCAGTCGATGTGGAACCATTCTGTGCCAGCTACGGAGCAGGCATCCCTAGACCTGTCTTGCTGCATCTTTAATGAGCGTGATTCCAAACCTCCCTTAGGAGGACTCTTGGGTCCTTCCTCTCTTGGGTATAATGGAATATTCAAGGACTCTGCAGTCAGAGGATGGGGGTTCCTCTCCCAGTGCTCTTCTGGACTAGCTAGCTGACCTTCAATAAGTTCCCTCACATCTATGAGCCTCAGTTTCCTCATCTGGAAAATTGGGAAAAATCTTGGACCAGCTTCTTTGCAGGGGTCTTTTCAGGTTCAAATGAGATAATGGATGGGGGAGGGCTTCATAATTGGTATTTAAATGTAAGCTGTTATTATTGTTATTGCAAACACCAAAACAGTTTACTCAGTTAATACTCCATTAACTGCATTCCTTTCAAGATGCCTTCCTATAAATTAGAACTGGCAGATTCAGGTCAGAGTTAACCTCATGCTGCCGGGACCAGGAGAAGCCAAGGCTGCTGTCTCTCTACTGTACTATCCGAGGTCCTGGAGGCCTGCCTGTGGACCTCAGAAGATGGAAGAGCATGCACAGCTCTTTATGGACTGAAACCCTTTCCTTTCCCTTTTAAATGTCAGGGAGATTGCATCCAGAGTCATATCAAAAGCATTCAGGCATCAGGATCCTCCCAGCATCCTCTGCCCTGATCAAACGCTATTTGGGGACTTGGGCTCACATGTATGACAGTTGTTCTCTGGCCACCATGTTATGGGAAAGACATTGACAAACTCAAGTTTATTCGTGGAAGGACAACCAGAATGGGGAAGGGACAGCAGATGGCATCACAGGCACCTGTGAAGGCTGGAGGGTAGAGTGAGGCCAGGGAGGGGGGAAATAATCGCAGCTACGTCAGAGTTTCATAAGGATCCAAGGAGACAGTCTATGAAAAGTGCTTTTCAAACCTTAACGTGCTACAAGTGAGCTGGTGCTTACTGTTACTGTTGTTGTTACATGAGCATCAGCTAAAGGAGATTGGGATGTTTAGCCAGAAGAAGATATGTCGATTTAGAGAGAAGAGAAGGGTTAAGTGTTTGGACATAGATTTTTCTGCTTGGCCCCTGAGGGCAGAACATTGAAATCTAGAGTCTGATGCTGCTCTTGGAAAGCCTCTGGCCCCATCCCTTCACCCTCCAATTGAGGAAGCCTATTCCTAGAAGTTACACACACCCACCCACACACACACACACACACCACACATACACACATGTTTAAGCGGGACATAAGGAAGAACTGGGGAACAATCGGGAGATCCAAAAAGGAGTGCACCTCCTTGGGAGATAAAATTCAATAAAGTTGTAAAAATGGAGGCTGGACAGCCCCTTGTTGCAGAGGCATCATAGTCGGTACAGAAGGAATTTCTACCCAGATAAAGGCAGAATATTCTACAGCCTCTGAAGTCTCTTCCAAAACTAAGATACTCCGTTTCCATATATTCACTGTGCAAAGATTATCCCAACAGGAAACCCCTTTATTGGGCTCATTCTTTGCCAGGTCCTCTCTAGCATTCATCACAAGAACAGCATTAATCATAGCTTAGATCTCTGTTGTACTTTAAAGTTTGCAAGATGTTTTCCATCTCAACATAGCATGTAGCTACTGCATGGTTTTATTGTCTTCATTTTTCGAGTTGGAAAAGCGGGGTAAGTAGAGGCAGTTTAACTTGGCTGATACGAAACCACCCAAGGTCAGGGTAATAAGGACCAAGCAGTGAAGGTTATCCATGCTCTGAGGCCCAAGTCTCTTTGTCTCCATACAAATGTGGAGAATTGCCCACCTCACCCACCATGAAGTTTCTAAAATGCTACAGTGAAGATGGCCCATGGGGACAATTTAACAAAACTCCTTGACAGGAACTTCTCAGGCTTTTAACCATGCATTTTTCCCACAGGAAGGAAAGGCAATGGACCCAATTGGGGGAATAACTGTGGGAACCAAAAAGAGCTGTTGATCTTATGAGCTAATTTCTTTGGTAGTTTTGGAAAGATAGTGAATAGTGTTCCTGGGAGGATCCCTGCTCCAGAGCCCAGTGACCACAGAACTGTTTGATGGTTTTCGATTTAATCAGATACCATAACATGGAGAAGTACTCAAGTATCCTTCACAAACCTCTGTGCAAAGCTAATGGAGGAAGGATCCTGTGGCAGAAAATCTCAACAACCTTGAGCCCAATTGCTGTGCTGGGATAGAATGCAGAGTTGGTCACACAGAGGTAAGCGCCCACCCACATGTTGGTTTATTCACTGCTGCCAGATACTGGACCTGTGAAATCCAGAATGCCCCTTCTGCTCTCTACATGTCCAGGACTGTTCTCACAAGATAAGCCACTCTCACAGAGGTCATAAAAATGTGTCTGATCCATGTTTTCGGCTCACAGAGAAGTCATTTAGAATACACAAATGCAACATATATTCCTGGATGGGTTTCCTGTCTCCTCCATTAACTCTCTTTAAAGTGAATGGGGCCTGGAGAAGAGAAAAAAAAAGATGAGGGAAAAAAGAGAGATGACTCCTACAGGCTCCTCATTCTGTCCTCTAAGGCCAAACATAGGAAAAATAATGATAACAATGAAAGGTTTTGTTCCATAAAACTTGGATTCAGTCAAAAAGTCACACTCAATGACTTAGAAGGCCACAGCTTCCCTACCCTGGATCTCCCTTCCACACACTCAATGTCATCACAGGGCTTATTAAACTTTTTTTTCACTCATAACCCTTTCAGCATTACCTAAACTGTGGGTCAGAGTCCCATATGGGGCCATTTGGGGAATTTCTATCACATGCTCCCTCATTTTCTTTTCTCTCAGGTAAATATCAAATAATATGCACCAGTGTGATCCGGGCTGTAGACTCTACCTGTACTAGAGAGTAAGACCCATAAAGGCAAGGGGGGTGTTTTATGTCAACTTTGCATCTTTGTCCTCCCCAGTCCCCCTCAGGACTCTGCACACAGCAGGTGCTTCATAAAAGTCTATTAAACTGAACTTGGGTTCTGGATTGCATAATTGCTCTCTCCAGTGATTCCTACAGAAAATCATGTCAATACTTTTCCCTGTTCCTTCCTCCCCACTTTAATTCCAAGTCTTGCTGTGTTCTAAGTTCACAATGCTTAAGAGATATATTAATTTCCAAAGCTTAAGCTTACATAGAAGCAAACAAAATTTTAAAAAAAGGAAGGGAAAAGCTATTCCTTCAGAAGAAATTGTGCCGCAATTCCTGACAGAAGACAGGTCTCAGAAAGAAATTAAAAATCAAGTCCCCCTTCCAGTCAGAAATGTTGGTGTATCTATGTTTACACACTGACAGAGCTCCTGGTTTAATCCCCATTCTTTATAAACACCAAATGTGGGCATCACCGAAATGAGTTTAAGACCCCTAGGAGGCAAGGGACACAAGAATGAGAATTGGATTTACTCAGCACAGTACACTCCAGATGGAAATTCCAATCACCGCTAACAGCTTCTACTAAAGGATAAGGGTCATCATCTCTAGATTTCTCCTTAAATAAACTCAGTGT
The DNA here is from genome assembly GCF_028583685.1 of Petaurus breviceps papuanus. Lineage (NCBI taxonomy): Eukaryota > Metazoa > Chordata > Mammalia > Diprotodontia > Petauridae > Petaurus > Petaurus breviceps. The sequence continues at coordinate 2,124,240 of NW_027186310.1, forward strand.
CCTTTTCTGAGTAGCGTTGTCCATCTTCATTACCATAGTCCAGTATTCTAAGGAGCTGAGATCTTGCCCATTTGGGCTTCCTACCAATCACATGAATCACAATGTAGCCATGGCTACCCATCCCATGTGAGTCTTGTCTATGCACTCCCATTAAGCGGGCCAGGGAATAGAGGCGCTGTTCCTCTGTTATCTCACTGAGGCATGGAAATGACTCTTGATTCTCAAAGGCTATGCCAGTGGAATTCTATTTCTGGGAGGTTTGATCTCACCATAAAACCTTCACCCACAATCCCAGAAATGTGAGGGATTTTTCAAGGACAAACCTAGGAAGAGGCTGATCATTTCCCAGTGAAATTTCTGGTCACCTTAGAAACATGCAAACAACCCTCGAATTCTTTTCAGATCTCTCCAACCAGAAAGCAGCATTCCTTCCCTTGGTTTCTCACTGGACTCTATCTGTGCCTCTCTCATTCCTTTTTCAGATCATTGTGGAATCACAGAACAAGAAATGAGAAGAGAGGGACTTCAGAAAGCGTCTAGTCCAACCACTAAATAAAAGAGAAATCTGTATCGACGTGGTCCAAGAGGGCTTTAGAACGTAAAACTCCTGAGAGTTTGGACTAGCTTATTCTTTGACTTTCTATCTCTGGTGCCTAGCAAAGAGCCTGAGAGATAGTAGACTAATTAAGAAATCTTTGTTAATTGACTGCCTGAAATCTTCTTTCTGGTGACAAGGCAATGAGTTACACTAGTGGTCAGTTACTATAGAGAAAGCCTCTGCCTCACTGCAATGTTCAGCCCTTCGGGGCACAATTTCAGACCCTCTCTCTGAGGAGAAAAAGTTTCATCTCCCCCCTCCCTTTCCCCAGGCAGCCTTTTAAACACTTGAAAATATGATTACAGGGGTGGCTAGGTGGTGCAGTACATAGAGCACCAGCCCTGGAGTCAGGAGGACCTGAGTTCAAATCTGGCATCAGACACTTAACACAAAAACTATCCGTGTAACCTTGGGCAAGTCACTTAACACCAACTGCCCTTCCCCCCCAAAAAATATGATTACAGCACTCCCCTAAATTCTTCTCTTCTACAGACCTACTTCCTTCAGTCATTGCTCATATGACTTGCATCCAGTTCCCATCTAACAACATCCATGCATTTGTCAATCAGTGAAGAATGTCTTTTCTCCTACTAATCTGAGACCCCCCCCAATTACTTTGTGTATGTGTGTGGGTCACAGAAGCCTTTGGCAGTCTCAGGAAATCCACAAACCCTTTCTTATAATAATAATTTTGAATGTATAAAGTAAAATACATAGGATTATAAAGGATACCAATCCTATTGAAATAGAATTATTTATATCGATCTCTATCTATGTGTGTATATATATATATTTTTTTACATATATACATCTATACATATTTATATACATATATTAGTTCATGGTCCCACGGTTTAGCACCTTGTGCTGGACTTTCAGCCCCAGGAAGACAAGAACCTTATCTTATATATTCAATCAGCTCTCACCACACCAATCCAAGGGCTTTGCAAATGTTTAAAAGGATGTTCACAAGTGTTCTGTTGAAAGAACACTTTAATATTAAGTGTATATGACTTCAGAGGGCTACATATTGTCTATCATGGGAATCAGAAGACATGGAAGCCTACAGAACCTTAGACAGGAGGATGGAGGGGAGACCATCACCCCCTTCCAATCCTTACATGAATTCCTATAAGCTCATATCGAAAGCTGCCGTGTTACAGAATTACCTATTCGTCATGATCAGGCGCCCTTGGAAAAGGAGAAAAGAATCAATTCAAATCTAATAATATATCATATAATCAAAAGAAGATGTGCTGTAGGCACGTGCTTCAAACTTCAATAACTGTCAGGATGTCCCTCCTATGCCAATATTTCAATAGGACAAATTTGGATTTTAAAAAACACAGATTTCTTGCATCCAATATGCCTCCCGTTAAATCAGCCCTGAAATATACAGCAACATTAACGGATTTGGATGGAGCCCTAAGTGTAGTTATAAAAATGGGTTATGGTGTGTGATATTTTCCCAAAAAAGACAGGGAAGGAAACATCAGCCATATTCAAGGGAACATGGAACAAGCCATAGGTGCCCCAATAGGCCAGCATCACTCCTGTGGGCTGTCAATAACGACACCCAAGGAGCCCTCAAATGGCCAGACCAATACACACCCTGGTGCAGGAAAAATGGAAACTGCCAAAGTGGAAATGTGTCCGCATGACCACAACAGCTTCCAAACGCAGAGCCCAGATGGACTATTCATCCTCAGGGCATGGCTTCTCTCCACCAGCCGTTCAATGTAACATGAGTTTTATTTTGATTATCTCTGGATTCAAAAGGCAAGTTATGGAACTTAGTCGATAATCTCCATCGATTGATATATATTCATAAGCCATCAGGCACTAGGTCTTGGCAGATTCTAATAACTTTTCAGTAGGGCATTATTAGCAAAAGAATGGGAGAGGCCTTGGGTCCTTTATGAGAAAAATTAAGAAAAACGACTTCAAGAGAAGTTATTGTTTCCAAAGTAGGTAAGCCAAATTATGGAGGCCCAGTTGGCCTTGGTGACTCTGACCTTCATTTCCCTTTACAAAAGTAAGTAGCAGCTCCTCCATGGAAACCCCAAAACACCCTTGTGGCTGTACCACCCACAAGGGCCAACTCTGTACATGGAGACAGCAAGAGATTACATAGTCCTGATAAGTCAGCTAATGAACAGGAGATGCCAGCCGCTGCTGAAAGGCATCCAAACTCATATGGAAAAGCCAGCGGCATCCAGCTGCCTCCAAAACACTCTGCAGATTAATGAAAGATATTGCCAACGTTATATGCTTCAAAATTAGATTTTCTAATTTATGGCAAACAAAACCAATCTACTTCCCCTGCGTAATATTGCCTATGTATATCATCTCAAAAATCCAACCTGTTTCTCTTTGACAAAAAGAGTAATTATAATAATGTTTGCACTATAAGAAGTTTAGAATCTCACCTACAATGGGCATAGACTCCAAACCCTGGAGTTAAAGAAACAGATTTTTAACAACTCAAGATGATGATAGAGGAAAGGGTATGTGGCTACTGCCCTGGTATGAAAAGCAACCCTTTTAAATCACAAACATTCCTTCCCCTGTTAAGGCAAGAGCCTATGGAACAGTAGATTAAACAGAAGCATAATTCATGAACTTGCTGATGGTTCTTGAATCACTGATGGCCATCAGTCTGAGTTTGGTCATCCACACAAACATGGCCATTACAAAAAATGAAGATGGGAAAAGGAAGACATGGTACTTCATTGCCAAGCAAGACCTCCTTGACTCAGCATCTATGATAGTCTGGACCCAACACAAGGAGATGCCTTTCCAAGTGTCAAAGTACTAGGTGAATGGAAGGGATTGCTTTTCTTAACTGGACAGAAATTTACCTATGCAATCCCACAATAAGAAAGGGAATGATGAAGATGATCATAATAGCAATTGTCCTTTATTTGGTACCTAAAATGTTTGCAAAGAACTTTGCAATTTCTACATGCAACTTTCCTAACTTTATGATGAACACACATACGTCATTCTCATCTCCATTTTACAGATGCAGATTTGAGGTTCAGAGACTTGCGCACTGGCACAAAGAGGTCAGATTCAAAGACAGATCCTTCCTCCCTTGACATCTAGTACTTTATCCACTATTCCACCCTGCTACTCAAAGGAAGATCTCAGGACTAGTAAGGGTTAAACTTTCCAATGATCATATCTTTGTATTCAGTAAGTGCTAATACCAAATTATTCTCCCAGACCTCCCCAGACATGGCAGAGTCTCTGGAAGTTCAGCAAGCTTTCCCTGCCAGCACAGCACCAAAACTCCTCAAAACAATCTAGAAGTTTGTTGCTGTCATTTTTCAGTCATGATTTCATTGGGGGTTTTCTTGACAAAGACACTGGAGTGTTTGCCATTTCCTTCCCCACTCATTTGGCAGATAAGGAAACTGAGGCAGACAGAGGTAAGTGACTTACCTTGGGTCACACAGCCAGTACGTGTCTGAGGTCACACAAATGCGTCAAACTTCAGGCCTGGTGCTCTGTCTAGAAAACATCAAACCAAATCTGATTGGGAAGCCAGGAAAATTCCACTTACTCATGCTTCCCATGTCAGGCTGACAAGAGAGACCCAAGCCTTAGACTCCAACAGAATGTCACGCAGAAGTTGGGGACGGGGGTCAGTCCGGGAATGACCAAGCAGCAAACTGGGAAAGGGTTGGGAGAGAAAAGAGCCTCAGCATGAGCACTAAGGGGCCCAGACTGGAACAAAACCTCTCATGTCTCGTCTCTGGGCATCTTGTCTGGCTCCCTGCCAGCCTGGAACAGAGCTCTGCCTTTTCTTGTTGGCTTCCTGACTCCCTCCAGGTCTCAGCTAAGATCCCAAGTCCTGAAGGAAGCTTCTCCCAGCTCCTCTGCTGATCTCCTCCTCCTTCCCCTCTAGAGAGCTGGCTTTGAACGGGACTCTTTCCTTCCTGTTTACCCCATCAGACTGGGAATTCCCCAAGGGCAGGGACTGGGGGGTTTGCTTTCTTTGTACTCCCAGAGCTTGGCACAGTGACTGGCACATAGCAGATGCTTACGAAAGGCTTACTGGGGGGCTGCTAAGTGGCACAGTAAATAGAGTAGCGGCCTTGGAGTCAGAAGTACCCAAGTTCAAATCTGACCTCAGATGCTTAACACTTACAAACCACGTGACCTTGGGCAAGTCACTTAATGCCAATTCCCTACCTCCCCCACTCCAAAAAGAAAAAAAAAAAAGGCTTAGTGGCTCACTTGTCCAGGGTGCCAGTAAAGGTCAAAACTGACTCTGTCACTCCCTAAGGCCACTCCCAGCTTGGACATCCCCTGTTCTTAGGTCCCTCCTAGCCCTGACATCCCCTGTTCTCAGGCACCTCCCAGTTCTGCCATGCCTTGCTCTAAGGCCTCCCCCAACTCTCACATTGCCTGCTCTAAGGTCCCTTTTGTCTGTCACCTCCTATATTCAAAATTCCCCCAGCTTTACCTTTGTACATTTCCAATGAAATGACCCAAATTCTCATCTCCCAAAGATAAAAAATCATATACAACAGTACAGGTCATTTTGGTCCAGGGGGAAAATTCGAATACATCTGAATGTTCACAACCCGACAAAGTTTCCTTCCAATCTGGCACAAGGCTCCCTCCTCATTAAGGCCCATCACTCTGTCTGAATTGATATATTTAGATCTAGAGTTTCTTGAGTCATGCAAGCAGACAAAAGGTCAGAGTGCATTCCCTGGAGATGGAAAAAAATATATTCTGTTCCTCTGTGCATAATTAAAAATGGCTTGATTGACTTCTCTCTTCCCAGAAAAATGAACGGAGGCCAGCCTTCCTCTCAGGACTCAGCCCCAAGCCTCTGTGTCCGAAGAACTCCCCTTAGCCCCTGCCGGCCTACTCTAGAGTGAGGAAGGGGCTTCACACAGAGGTCGGCCTCCCCCTTCCCTCCTAGCTGCGGCCTTCTCGGGCCCCAGTAAAAACAAATGCATCTCCTCAGCCTGGCAGCTGGGAGACACAGCACCTCATTTGTATTCCAGAGGACATCTGGCTGGCCACTGTCTCCTATTTATCTCTGGCTAAATAACCCTTCCTTAGTCAAAGCACAGATCCTGCCGGGGCACCAATCAGTGAGGATTTAGGGGCTACCAAGCACCAGGCACAGCGCCTGAGGAGGGAGGCAGGAAAAACCAAGGACAAGGCCCCCATCCTCAGACAGCTGACCATCGAGGGACAGACGTGACAAGAAGCAAGGGCTGGAGGGCCCAGTGCATAGAGCTCTGCCGTGAAATCAAAGGAATTTAGGGGGCATCTGGTGAGTCCCTCCAACTCCCTTGGGCTGCCAAGTAAGGGGCTTGGACCAAAGAGCCCAAGAACCTTTTGCCTGGAGAGCTCTCAGACACTTTCTCTTCCTGGGCCTCAGTTTCCTCATCTGTAAATAAAGAGGTCATGGACAAGATGTCCCTTCTTCCTCTAGAGCTGGCCAAGTGAAGTCAAGAAGCATTTCTCAGTTCCTGCTCCATCGCAGGCCTGTGCTAAGCATGGGCATAAAAAATGAAGGCAAAGAGGGTTCAGGGAACAACGGTCAGAGAATGGTGAGTTGAGGCAGGTTTCCTAACCAAGGCTTCATCAACTTGTTACCATTCAGCGACTGAACTAAAACACAATTAGTCTCCTTCCCTTATGATCCTTGTAGTGCAGATCACATATAGAAAAACATGTTAGAAGGACCTGGAGGCTTCACCAGACTGACCACGGAGAGCACCAGGACCCAAAATGGGAGAAGGATTCCTGACTCGAAGAACTGAGAAAATGGTGGAACAGACTAATTTGGTGAGAACTTGGATTTACAATGAAAGGGACCCCTGAGGGCATCATGGAGGTGAGCTAGGGATAGGAGCCACGCCTGGAATAGCATGTTTCTTATGAATGTTAATATTTAAGAACTCTCCTTTTTAAGGCTACTTTCTTCCCAACTATCCCATAACACATAGGGCTTAAATATTATACATATTTTCCAAAGGAATAAACTGAGGCTAGGGCAAAGGAAGTGACTTGTCCAAGCACAGCCAGGATGTGACAAGAGGCTGGATTTGAATCTGGGCCCTTCTATCCACTGTCCCCCTATCTCTCTGGGGTACAGTAGGCAACCAGCAGCAGAGACGGTGAGCCTAGAACCGGAGGCTCAGTCAGGCAGACATGAGTTCAACTAGTTGTGTGACTGTGGGCAAGTCATTGGCCTCAGTTTCCTCATCTGTACCAGTACCTACCACCCAGGGCTGCATGAGGATTGCCCAGGACCTGCTACACAGAAAACACTACATACATCTTAGTCACCATCATTGTTATTGGCATTCTCATTATTGCACTATAATATTATGCCCATTGTGCAGATGAGGATACTTAAGGACGATAGAACCAGTGATTTGCCTGAGATCACACAGGTCAAAAGTGACTGAGCTGGACCTTGAAGCCAGGTTTTCTGACCCCAAGCCCAAAGCCCTTTCTCTGCCCGAGAGCAGACGCCAAGAGCCAAGGAGAATGCTCTGATGTCTCTGCTCAGTCCCTCCAGAACCTTCCCTCTGACCAGCTATGAGGACTGAGCTGCGTTCCCCAAGCTCCCAGCAGTGAGCAGAGACCAGCCTCCTGGCGGACATCTGCACCCAGGGGGCTCATGACTGAGACACCAGACACCAAACGTCACTTTTGGAAAATCAAAGGCGAGTGAGTCAGGAGGCGCTGAAGCATTCCCCTTCACCAATGACTTCTGCACATGGGAAACCCAGAAAGTGGCCCCCATGCCCCTCAGTGGGTCCCCCCAAGAGAAGCCCCAGCCCCCAAAGCCACCTGACAGCAGCATCGGGGAAATGAGCACCAAGCTCACATTGCTTCTTTTAGCGCCCAAGTCCTAGGTCCCCAATATCTGCCATGGAAAGAGGGGGATCCTGAGATGGGTAGAAGAAGGGGCTCCATGAGGGCTGCATGATTCCTCCAGGGGGCCTTGCTTTCTTCACCTTGGACAGGCAGCACTAGAAAAGGCCACACCAATGCTCGGGTCAAGTCCAGAGTTTTCAACATGGCTGGGACCCTCACGAACAGCTCTGAGATTCAAAACTGACACCCTCTGACTCCAAGTTTGAGGGAGCTCTTTTCAAACCCTATCATGGACCTTCGTTTAACCCTTCCCAGGCTCATCAGAGCACACTGGCCTCCTTTCCCTGATACTTTCCTCCTGCCAGGGAGGTGCCCCTTCCCCACACAGGGTGCTCCTCCCCTCCTGCCAGTGAGGTGGACCCCATCCCACACAGGGTGCCCCTTCTTCCTGCCAGGGAGGTGCCCCCCCCCTCCTCACACAGCATACTCCTTGTCTCTCCAGCAGGGCTAAGGACGGAAGCATTTTCTTTCTGCCATGATCAATGTGACAGCCGTATCCCTGTGAGTCAGGCCTAATCAAAAGAAGTGGATTGTGAGCTCCTTGACATGGGCTTGTCATATGCAAACAGGGTCTTGCCCGCAGCATTCTGCAGCACAGGACATGGAGCTATGAGGAGGAGGCCAGGCCCCTCGTCCCTGTCACTGGGGCCAGGGGGCCTGGAAGGAGTCACCACAGCCTCCTGGGCAGCCGACAAGAGGAGCAAACACCAGGGACTGCAGTCTGACAAGGGCGGCGCCCATCACCCCAGGAATGATGGTTTTACATCTACAGCCCCCGAAGTGGCACAGGAGCTTGAGGTAAAGCAGCCCAGAGAAGGAAAGGCTGCAAATGCCACCCCGCACAGCGTGCAGTGAGAGACACATACCCAGGCAGCCACATAAAGAGAGCCAACCACCCCCAGCCCCGGCTAGAACAGCAATAATTACGATAATAATGAAAGCTAACATTTGGAGAGTGCTTTGGGATTCGCAAAGAAAATCTCATGAGATGCTCACAAGCACCTGAGAAACAGGGACAGGACCATTCCCATTTTACAGATGAGGACACTGAGGCAGGTGGCCATGGCGTGCCTTGCCCAGGGTCCCACGGCAAGTGAGTGCACATGGCTACATTTAGGTGTGTGGGTATCCCCAGGACCACAGACTCAGAGCCTCTGGCCCTCGCCCATTTTACTGAGGCCAGGGACCGTCACTCAGGTAGAAGTAAGGAGCAGAGACCTACCTACCCAAAAGCCAAGGCGATTTCCATTGGAAGAACATGTGTGTGAACACACACACATGCAGTGTACATGGAGTGCATAGTGGTCATGGGTGTTATATATGTATATACCTCTGTGTATGTGTTTATATGTCCAACGTACATGTGTGTTGGATACATATGTATCCATATATGTGTATACATATCCACATGTGTGTACACATGTAAGAGGGAGACACGTCCATAATATCAACCTCTCTGTGTACCTGTGTTTGTCTCCATTTCGCGTCGGTATGGGAAGTCCTAGCTTGGCACAATGCCTCTAATGTATACTGGCCATGTGACCCTGGATGCATCACTTGATTTTCAGGACCTGAGTCCAGATGAAAAGTGGAAGGAGGAGAAGAGGGTGAGGAAGGAAATTGGAGGAGGTGGGGCTGAGGAGATGGAAGAGAAAGCTGAATGACTGACCAGGCGTCACTGTCCAAAGAGGCAGGTGCTCAGCAGATGGGAGGCACATGGCGGGCACAGAAAGACACTGATGTTCCCAGGTGTCCTGCAGCACGGGGGCCTGGTGAAGCCCAATGTCCTTGCCTACTGTCACAGAAAGCAGGCATTCACAGAGAGGGCTGGGAAGACAGTGGGAAACCTGAGAAGTATTTGGGGCTGCACATTAGGGCGAACGTCATTCCCACTACGGCTAACTTCAAGGACCCCAGACACCAAGGGAGGGCCAGGCGGGAGGAGGCATCATGACTTTACAGAAGGCTCAATTAGGAAAGGTTCAGGACTTCTTCCAGTTAGGAAATGAGATGTATCATGGGAACCCACTAAGAGGTCTGTGGCTAGGAGGCGTCTGGAGGCACGTGACAGCAGAGTGGAGGGCAGGGCCTGGCAGAAAGGATGGACAAGGCAGTCATGGGAGGGCACGCACCCCGCCTTGATCCACTGCGAGGCCCAGACCAAAGCCCTGTCCTCGGCCTTTCTCTTTTCTTCCTGTTGTAACGAATTCTAGAAAATCAATGACTGAAGCACGCCGGGCTCTGGAGTGTCTGCTCAGGATTTCTGAACAGAGAGAATCCATCACTCTGATGCAATCTTAAAAAAACATCCAGAATAGCAGTTTTTAAGAGCAGCAGTTACTATGGTTATGGAGGCCCATTTTCATTTATTCACAGGATGTTAATGCCGTCTAAACTGTAAGCAACACCGGGAAAAGCACAACCTCCCTTCTTCCCACCAACGAGCCCCTCGAGGCCTTCCAGACTCTGGGAAGGAGGCAAGGCCAGTGCAGGAGGCGCTCTCCAGAGGGCCACTGTCCAGGGCTAGGCCCTCCCTGGGACATCTGCCACACCACATCATTTCCCTCCTCTGGGCCTCAGTGTGCCCATCAGGAAAATGGACATCACCTTCCCTCCTCGACTTGCCTCAGGAGGAGTTAGGAGACTTCTAGTCCTCCTTCTGTCCTTGATGAGCCTTGGACAATGTGACACTTAGCATTGATTGGATGAGAGAATAGCAGGGCTTGGGCGACCTTGGAGATCAGAGCTAAAAGTCCCAAGCTTGGACACAGGCTGGAGCACTTCGTTGTCTGAGGTCCCACCGCAAGGCTGTGGCTGAGTCGGGGCCAGAGACCGCTCGTCTGCAGACTTTTCACCCAGCGTTCCTTGTTCTCCATCACCTTCCTGGGACACAGCCCGCAGTGACAACACTGTCAAAAACACTTAGGAAGAGAGGGCCAGAAAATAGAGCCCAAAATAAAATTATAGTTTATAATTCAACCAATTAGGGGGGAAATAGAAACATTTTCACACAAAGCAGGTTTGAATTATTCTGGGAAGAAAAAAACCCACATCTGTTCTTTGGTGTTCATTAAGGCCCAGCTCCTGCCTGGCTCCAAGGCCCTGGGCGCTGATGGGAACTCAAAATTCCTCTGACTTCCAATCAAACACCCCCGCTTCAGCGGCTCTCTGGAGCCGCACAGGAGATGAGGAACAGCTTTCCGTGTCTCGCATTTCAGGATTCCAAGGGATAAGCTGGGCTGCCTTGGGAACACAGACATTCTCTACAACCTTCACTGCCCAGGTACCTGGAAACCAAACTCATTTCATGGGCCTCCCCCAGACACCCCCAGCCCAGTTATCTAATTAAGATGGACAGTCTTCACAGAGCTTCTGTGGAAGAACCTCTTTTCTTATGAACATCTGCAAAGGTATCCAGGGAGGAGAAAGCCACTGGGGCATCCTAGGGTAAGCGCATCATCAGATTGGGGGGCCATGTTTCGAGGGTGGCTCCCTCTTCTTCCCCAGAGACATTCCGTGATCATCCCAACAATCCAAGCCAAGGTCTCCAATTGAATTACATCATTACATCCGTGTTAGTCCATGGGACTTCAGCTTCACATGACAATCATCTTCACTCTGGTGGGCATCAGATAAATCTATTTACCCAAAGGTTGGCAAGCATGAGCATGCCAGGTGTGCAAAACAGGGCACCCCATTTCACAGACCCCACTGAGGGGGGCAGTTTGATTAAGAAGGACATGAGTCCTGAGGCAAATCGCCAGACAAGTAACAGATGAAGCCATTTGCTTATGGGCCTGTTCACAAGGGAAACGCCAAGCTGGCTTATCTCCCGGGTCTGGGCTGCCCTGAGCATCAGAGATGATGGAAACATGACGTGGCAGAGCTGCTGGAAAGATGCACTTGGGCAAAAAGGCCCAGATGGAACATCCACGTTACTAGGTGAACTACTGGTCCTAAGCAAGTCACTTCCAATCTTTGCCTCAGTTTACCTCTAGAAATAATTAGACTCATGGCAGCTCTCTCCCAAGGTTATTTAGAGATTCCACTGAGAGGAAGGGAATAAAGAATTTTCACAATACAAAGTACAACACAACTTTCTGTAATCATTATTGACAAAAGTAAAAAGAGAATCCAGTCTTAGTGTTTGGAAACTAGAACATGAGAACTTTAAAAAAAATCTTTCAAAAAACTAGCCCTGTGACCTCGGGCAAGTCACTTAACCCCAACTGCACTCTAAAAATAAAAAGCAAAAAAAATCTTTCAGTAACTACATATCAATGGTTTAATTTCCAATTATTATTTTATATATTTAAATACATTATCCTGACAAACATGATCCACAAGCTTCACCAAAATGACAAAGGTTAAGAACTCCTCAGCTCATCCAAAACTCTCATAATTTAGGCTCAAAGAGCTGGGGTGACTTGTCCAAGTTCTCTCAATTAGCAGACCAATCAATAATTAACTAATTCTTACAATGTACCAGGCTCTAAGCTAAGCACCAGAGAAATAAGGGGAAAAAAAACAAGCATCCTGCCCTTGAGACTCTGAGATTCTAAGGGGATGGAGGGCATGTAGAGAGCTAGGTATATACAAGGTCCTCCAGCTCCAAACCCCAGCCTCTGTTTCTAAGTGTCCTCAGCCCGTGGGTTAATCGTGACCACCAGATGCCCTGCTCAGCTTTAAATCTACTACCCAAGGCAAGGTGGTGGAATGGATGGGGCCAGGTGGACTTGGCATCACACCTATAGAGTAAAATAAAGGGGTGTGAGCCAGTCTCTGGATCTGTTTCACGGCTGGTGACAACATCAATTTGTCCTCCAGGAAAGGAAGCATTTCCCCCATCACCATGCCTGTGCCCTTGCTGTTCCCTCCACCATTCCCTCTCATTTCTGCTTGTTTCCAATCCTACTCATGCTTCAAAACTCAGCTGAAGTATCTCCCCCAGGACACTCTCCCCTGATGCCCACACATGAAACTACACCACACTCTGGCTCTGGTCCTCTTCTCATGGAACTCTGTCCTGATTCAATAGAATTTATCAGGGTCCCTGGCCTTGGTGCCGGTGAAAACAGATGGAAAAATGGTCCTCCGCTCCTGAGGAGGCTGTCAAGGCTTCTCACTGTTACCTTAGCCTGTCACTCCCATCTCCCATCAGAGCAGCACTTAGCATGCCTGTATCTGTCCACTCATACGACCACCGCTTTGCTTTGGGCCTTCACTCCTCTTCTGGATTATCACAAAAGTCCCATGATCAGCCTCCCTGCCTTAAGTCTCTACCTCACCAATATGTTTTCCATGCAGCTGCCAAATCATTGTCCATGAATGAATGAGTAGATCGATCAATCAATAATAGGCATTTCTTAAGCTGGTGCTATGTGCCCAGCCCTGTGCTAAGCCCGAGGACACAGCAAAGCAGGCCAGCAAGCCCCCACTCTTAAGAAGGCTTACATTCTAATGGGAGAGACAACAAAAATGGGGGTGGTCAGGATATGATAAGTGGTACCCACAGCGGGGTCATTCAGAAACAACAGTCCTATGAATTTGATGAGGGGCCACAAAGCAGATGGGGATGATGGTAGGAATAAAGCATTAAATGACAGATCTGAGTATGTCACTCTCCTGCTGGACAATCCTCAATGGCTCCCGGTTGCCTCTAGGATGTAATTCAAAACCCTTGTATGTTCTGTTTGTACCTTCTACATCACTGGCTTCAAGCCGGGCCTGTGTCAGAAATGCTCTCCCTTCTGCCCTCCATCCTACAGAAAGTCTAGTGTCCTTCTGGACTCAGCTTGGGGGGCCCTGTCTTAGGAGGCCTTCCCTGATTCCTTCTGGTCCTCCATTCTTTGCATCCTTTGAGGCCTCTAGGACTACAGAAACAGGAACCGCAAAATCACCCCGTTGACTCTCTAGCATCTTCAGAACAGCCTTGTAAACCCGGGGGGGAGAGAGAAGCAAAGGGCTACTGAGTCTTGGGGTGCAGCATTGCACTGTTGGAACAAGCGTGATCACTCTGAGAGTCCTGGGCTTAGAGTCAGAGGACCTGGCTGTGATCACGAGAAGCCGCTTCACATTTCTGGGCCTCAGTTTGCTCGTCTGTGAGATAACAATGACAACAGGTAAATGGGTACAGCATTGTACAGTTTCTAAAGCACGTGACTTAGATTATCTCATCTAGTCCTGACAAGAGCTCTGCAAGGAAGGTACTGAAGTTGCCCCCATTTTACAGGTGGGAAGACGGAGACTATGAGATGTTAAGTAACTTGCCCAAGGTCATCAAGTGTTTGAGGAGTCTTCCAAGCTTGTAATACTGTCTAGGCCCTCTGGCTGCCACAAGTAGATGACCACTCTAAGATCTCCTCTGCCCACTTCTGATCATCATCAAGGTGTTGTTGTTATTGTTTGGTGGGTTTTGGATTTGGGGTTGGTTTCTTGTTGACTTGCATCCAGCCTCCCTGTAACTCCCAGTCACTGGTCAAAGTTCTGCCCTCCAGAGTCCAAATTGAAGTATCACCCTGGTGTTCTCCCCTCACCCCATTCATCACTAGAACAACTTAAACAGTCCAGATTTCAGGCAAAGGAAAACAGTTTTTATTTTCCTCCCTGTAATTAGAGAAGAATATCTACTCACACAATTCCAGTCCTTTCTAAAGATTAACTATGCTTTGAGATTTCTCGCGTTCGCCCCTTGTTAAACCTGTTCAAATCCGTGCTTTGCTTTCAAGATACATTGAGAGGGAGCTCCTGAACACGCTTCCTTGACAAAAAAAAAGAAGATTCCCGCAGTAATACCACTAATTCCTCTGGAATGAAGCTTAACGACAGCAGAGAGAAGAAAACAAGCATTCTGCGTTGACATTCTTACTATCATACCTAACTATTTTTGCATAATCTTGCCCCTTATTAAGTCTACCCGGATATCCACAGACCCAGAGTTTTGATGTATTCGCCGCCTAAGTCATCTGTCGTCTCCATCCTTAAGGGATTAAGGCACAATATTGTTCAGTGGGGCTGCAGATATTAATTAAGCAGGGTTTCTATTCTCTTCAAGGCAGGCGGCTGCTTCTCCTCATTGGTTCCAAGACCATTTAACAGATCCCACCTGGAGACTAATCAGACAGAACCTGGACTGAGTCCGTGGTTCCGAAAGAACCCAATTTGGCTTTGCCGGCAGACCAGATTTCAGTTCCATTAAACAGCAAGTATCTCACTGCGGTTGGCAGCCTCCACATTCATCTAACAAAATGCACCTATTTTCTCCGAGCCTGTCGATATGACAAGAACACAGACCAGAGGCTTGTAAGTGGCATTCACTCCAGGCAACAAGGGAGGAGCCTCGTGAAGGCGAGGGGGGCCTCACTGACCTAGGTCCTGAATGGGATACTCTACATCCTCTCAGGGGGCTGGCTACAAGCTGTACTGCAGTGAGATGCATAGTAGGGCCATGGGTCAAGAAGACCAGATTTACCATTCTGGCTCCTGTGTGAGGATGAGAAAGCCACTTCTCCTTTGGATCTAGAGCTGAAAGTCAGCTATCAAGTCCAACCTACTCATCTGATAATTGAAGAAGGTAATCACCCAGTTAGTAAAACCCCCCTTCTGTGTCCTCAGAGCCAAAGCTCCAGTGAGTCCTGGCCACATGTAAGGACTTGACTTACGACCCTGACAATCTGAAGACAAGTCTATTTGAGGGTCAGGCTGTCTCCAGGAAAATGTATTCTGCAGCTAAAGAAGTTTTCAAAAATAACCCAAAGGGGTCACAATCTACACGGGTATATAACAACAATAATGAACATGATGTAATTTAGCGTAGTATGATAGGATGTCACATACTAGAATATAATAACACAATCCCAGATACACAAAGAATCTGTGATATCAATGGCGCTATTTCTATTCAACTTCCACTCACAGGAATCGTTGCTCATAATATTAGTGGTAGAAGCGATTTTGGAGATAATCTCTCCCAAAGCTTCTCCACCTGAGTTCATGAATTTCTTATTTTTTGAATATGCTGACTATACTATTTAATGGAGACATAGTGTAAAGATAGTTGTGATGATATATCGTTAACAATATATTCTCCTTTGCAATGCTGTGTATTTTGTTTTATGGATTTAAAAACATCATATTGATAGGAAGTCTATACTCTCCACTAGATGGTCAAAGGAGTTCATCACACACACAAAAGTTAAGAACTCTTGATCTCGGGGTGGCTAGGTGGCTCAGTGAATAGACCACTGGCCCTGGAGACAGGAGGACATGAGTTCAAATTTGGTCTCAGACACTTAACACTTACTAGCCATGTGATCTTGGGCAAGTCACTTAACCCCAACTGCCCTGCCTTGCCCCCTCCAAAACACACACACACACACACACACACACACACACACACACACACACACACACACACACACACACACACTTGATCTTGTCCAAACCCTTGATTTTACAAAGGAAGAAATGAGGGACAGGGAGTAATAAAAGCATTGAGCTTCTGCAGAGAATACTAGGACAGACAAAGATCAAATACTGCCTGAAAATAAGAGTTTTGCTTCCTAAGCAAAGCAAACTGCAGCAGTCCAATTTCATGGACATGTTATTCCACATATTTTTGGCCACCCAATATCATCTCTGTATGGGACCACACCATGAACCCCCATGGAAACGAATGGCAATCCAAAGCATTGTGAATTTTCCTGATGTGCCAAAACCCTGAGTCTTCCTTCCATTTGCTCAGCTGTTGGGCTGTGAATATGTGTGCATGTGGGGGTGTTTAATTCTGGGAACAGACACAGAGGCTTCAGCAGCAGGGAAGTCCTCCCCTCCGCCTAACACCCTGGCTTCACTTTTCAGTGATGACTGGGCCAAGGTTTCCCAGGGTTTTCTGGGGAATTTGGTGCCTGATGAGTTTCTGGCCCCACTCCCTGAATCTTGAGATGTTGTCACAATTCCTCAAACAGCTACAAACCATTATGTCCATCCCTGTCTGTGTCCGTCCCTCCCTCCCACTAACCTATCCTACATTGGCCAGTTGAAGAAGAAGAGGTTGTGTGGGCACCATATCTCACAGAGTCAGTTCTAACCAAACCCTCATTCTCTTTCTTACCCTTTGTTTCCAGGCCTGCAGGAAACCAAGGGATTCCAGCTGGGTTGGGGTGGGGGGGAGAGCAGAAGTTCTGTGGTTGGCCTAGAAGCCATCCTTCCCAAGAGCCAAGGCATCCCCTAATCCCATAGGCTTGTCCCAGACTGATCACCTTCTGAAGCCAGAGTCTGTTGGTAGGTGTCCACCAGCTCCTTTGGTGGCACTGAGTGAGACCATCATCCCCCATGCCATGAGACTTCTTTGTCTCCATTACACTGGTGAACATCCTACAAATCACTTTCATGATACTTTCCCCCAAGATCCTAAGGGTATCCCCAAGATTTTTCACAGAGGATGCCTGGAATTAGACAAGAGCTATCCAGGGTGATAGAGGAGAGCATCTGCACTAGGGGCCAGACAGTCTGCAAGGAAACATCAGCAATGCAAGCAGAAGTACCGTTGTCTCCCCCAGTGCTTCTGTGGGGCTCCAGGGAGACCTTGAATTTGCAAGGGTCATAGCTGGGGCAGAGCCTCACAAGCTGGACCAGAGACAGTGGAAACACATCATCTTAGACAGTGACAGGCACATGAGGAAGGATATGGAGACCAAGCCACATGAGACAAAGCTAAAGGAATGTGGCTTCTTAGCTCGCAGAAGAGGAGACTTAGAGTAGTTTAAAAGCACTCTCACAAAAGAGGCGTTAGCTCTGTTCTGCTGCTGCAAGAGACCAGACTGGGCTAGATAACAGGAAAAACTTCCTAGCCAACAAAACTATCCCAATATGAAATGGGCTGCCTAGAGAGCTGGTGTGCCCTCCGGGGGGTTCTTCAAGCATTTGTTGTATATATTGGAGTGGGGGTGCTTTTCCAAGTATGGAATGAAACAGCAACCACTGAGGTCACTTCTGACACACAAATTCTGTGACTCTATGAGTAGATCATAGGTTCATGTGTATGTGTGTGTATGTGTGTGTGCGTGAGAGAGAGAGAGAGATACAGAGAAAGAGACAGAGACAGAGAGACAGAGACAGACCCTTTGACAGTTTGATGGAGCCTATGAACCCCCATCTCAGAATAAAGTTTTTCAAAGCATAAAATAAAATAAAGACAATTACAAATGCAATGAAAGGCTACTGAAAAAGAAGAAGTATTGTTTTTCCCACCTAAGATCATGAGCCTTTTGGAGGACCTGAGAGCCCCAGGTTAAGACTACCTAGCAAAGATGAAATTATCTTTCAAAGAAAAGTCAGAGCAGTTGCCCTCCAATATCCTTTATAACTCAGACAGTCCATCAATGTCCTAACATCATCATCATTGTCATCAACAATGACAACAACATCATAGTGTTTACATAGTGCTTTAATGTTATTCATGGCAACCTGGTGAGGTAGGTGTCATTATCCCAATATTGCAGTTGAGGAAGCTGAGGAAAACAAAGGTGAATTGACTTGGCCAGGGTCACGCAACTCCACACTCCAGGCTGAATTTGATCTGAGGTCTTCCTGGGGCCAGCCCCAGTCCTATGTGCACTCTGGCACAGCCAGTGATGGAGAGGCTCGTCCAATGAAAGGTGGCCAAGAGATCACAACATTTCTTGGCCAAGTCAACTAATGGAAAATGTATGCTAGGGAAAAAACATGGAGTTCTGTCTAAGGGACCACAACAGGGATCCCAGGTTGTAGGATCATAGTTCTGGACCTAGAAGGGGCTCAGAGGTCATCTTGGCAGACATAGCAGGGGATCTGGATTCAAAAGGGGGAGTTTCCCAGTCAAGAGAAAGCACAGTATCTTTAAAAGGAACAATGTTTCTTCACAACCCTGTGAAATAGGGATACTATGGCTGTGCCATACAGAAGGAAGCTGAGGCCTTGGGAAGCTAAGAGGACATGTTGAAGGTCACACAGCTAATAAATACTAAAGTCACCAGTCAAAAGAGGTACTTGGCTAGAAGCCCCAAACCGTATCCCCATAGCCCCATACAGCCTAGCAGGCATGGCAGGAAGAAGAGCCAACATGGCAGGAGCTGCACATATGTTCACTGGCTACCCAATCATGTGGAGCATCTCCCTTTCAGCCTGGCTCTAGTGTATGGAGGGAGGGAAGAAGAGAGGAAGGGAGGAAGAGAAGGAGAGAGGAAGGGTTGGAGGGAGGGATGAAGGAAGGGAGGGAGGAAGAGATGGAGGGAGGGAGGGAGGAAGGGAGGAAGGAAGGGAAGGAGGAAGGAAGGGAGGGAGGGAGAGAGGGAGGAAGGGAGGCAGGAATAAGTGAAGGAAGGAACTTTCACATACAGCAATAGAGGGAAAAATTTAAAGAACTGAATCGTTTACATTTAGACTGCACACACAAGTTTCTTTCTTGCTAATTATTGAAGAAAATTGTTTTACAATATGGGTTCTCACTCAACACACACTCTCCACCCCCTCAATCCTGCTGCTGGGTGCTTGTGTTGAGAACACCTCCCATAAACACTAAAAGAAAGACCCTGTGAGGTCAGGAACCCCCCACGTGACCAAGGGAGCCCAAGCAGGCTGAGGCAATGAGGTGGCCAAGGAGGGAGAAAGAGACGCATGCATGACGCAAACAAGCCAAATCCTCTTTCCCTGCACGTGGCTTGTTGGGAAATCCTTCAATCCAAGTCAGTGAAAAAGGGAGTATGTTTTGCAGGAGGTGGAGAAAAGATCCCTGGCTCAGGGTTTTGGCAGCAGGCTGGAAACTCAGACTGCCGGATTGTACCACCGGCAATTCCTCGGCACCCCATCAATGTTCCTCACACACAAATGAATGAATAAATGAACTAACGAACAAGCAAGCAACTTCCCTATGGCACAGTCTTCTTCCCCTAGAATCCCAGGTATGTTCCACACTAATTACGTGACATTAGAGGGTTCCTCTACTGCAAAATAAGTGTGTTGGATTAAGTGATCCCTTTTCTCCCTACCTCGGTGATGGCAATGATGGTGGCAGCGGTGATGGGGAGGGTGACTGGGGTGATGGTGGTGATGGCGGTGATGGTGGTGATGGTGGCAGTGGTGATGGGGAGGGTGACTGGGGTGATGGTGGTGATGGCAATGATGGTGGCAGCGGTAATGGGGAGGGTGACTGGGGTGATTGATGGTGGTCATGATGCTTCAGCCTCTGACCTGCTTAAATTCTAACTTGTCACTTCCTAGCTGGGTGACCTTGGGCAATGTCACCTCTCAGCCTCTCTCCTCATCCAGAAAATGAGGAGGTTTGACCAGCTGACCCTACAGTTCCCTTCAAACTATAAATCCTCTGATCCTACCAGCTCACATGATTCTAACTGTAATAATCCAGATCAAGATATAGTCAATATGTGCCATAGTCCCCATTCTCAACATTCTGGTAACAGTAATCTGTGAAATACATCCTCTGGAAATAAGTCCTTGGAAGACTGACTCTTCCAGAACGTCAAACTTTCCCTTTTACACATATAAAGACTGATGTTCAGCAATCAGGGAAGACTCGCCCTGACTCACACAGGCTTCAGGGGATGAGCTAGGGCTCGCTCATCTGTCTCCTGAAGCCAGATTCTGGGCTTTTCCCAGTGAGGCCCCATTGACTCCCAGTAGACAGTTACCAGCCATTGAGACATCAGTCATTTCTCTGCTGTTCCTCTCTCTCCACTGGCTTCCGGAGACCAGCAGAAGCAGGGGCTTCTCTCTGGCCTCTAATCTTCACCCTCCCTTCTGGTGTGTGACCACACACACACACACACACACACACACACACACCCTTAAAGCCCTTTCCCTATTGTTAATTAGGGAAATCTTCACCTCACTATCTGCTAAGTCCCTATTAACTTGGACAGCACTGAACACAATGTCAATCAATAATCAATAAATGCTAAGTAACTCCCGCGTCTTTTCTCTCCCCTTCATTAAAGGTCAAGCTTCCCAGCCTTGCTTCACTGTGCAATTTGGAATAATAAATTCCAGTCAGCCCCAAGCAGGGCAGGGGACCTACAGCCACCCCTCACCTCCCCCACTAAAACCATAGATAATTCCGCTGCCCACTTCTAAGTCAATGCTCAAGAAACCTACTGCCAAAATGTTCCTGGAGCAGCCAGCCCCTGTCCTGTTCTGTGGGTCTTTGTTTTGCAAAGGTCACTGAGGACATCCCTGTTTTATTAGCAAGACTCTGATCCTGTGCTGGACCCCCAGAATCCCAGAGTTAGTGACGGAAGGGGTCCGGAAGGTCATCACCAAGACAATCGCTGTTACAAGATCCATCTTCTCTCCTAATTTCCTGCCTCCC
The DNA here is from genome assembly GCF_028583685.1 of Petaurus breviceps papuanus. Taxonomy (NCBI): domain Eukaryota; kingdom Metazoa; phylum Chordata; class Mammalia; order Diprotodontia; family Petauridae; genus Petaurus; species Petaurus breviceps. Next base: position 2,145,122 of record NW_027186310.1, read on the forward strand.
AAGCCTATTTCACTAGCATTTGGTCATGCATACCTGGCTCAAAGACTCCAATAGAGGAGAAGCCACTCACTCTTCCGCAATGCCACCACCACTCTGGTCACTCTCTCTTAGGGGCCAACCATCATCCATCCTAAACCTCCATGCCCAGGATGGAACACATATCCCCACCAAGTCCAAGGAAAATGGGACTCTCATCTCCCTCCTTGGGAGAAGCACACCTCCTCATGAGGCCTAAGGGTATTGTATTTGAGGGTTTGGATTTTTTTCTCCCTTTTATTAATCTGACACATCATGCTGCTGACTCACCATAAGCTTAAGGTCAACAAAGGCATCACTGACACTTCATAGAGAGGATACTCAGGGACTGAGGCACAATCTCCTCTCCACTCTGGTTGTACCCAACACTCACTCACCCTTTTTCTTCAGTCTGCCACTCCCTACCCCTAACCTGTGACCCATCTTACAGTGGGTGTCTGGGGAGGACCAGGTCATTGTGTGTTCTGTGGCATGAAGGGGGGAGGGCTGTCGTGTCAAACCCATTTACATCCACCCGACCCAGACATATTTGTGCATCCACTATCCACCCTATCCACCCACAAGCCCAGGTCGAGTTGGGAGAATTTCAGGAAGTCAGAGAGAGGACGGATCCCATCAAGCTTAGTGAGTGAGGCCTCATTTGACCCTGCATGGGGATGGCTCAATTTGCAGCTGTCCTTGGGGGCGAGAAAGGCAGGGAGAGGGATTGAGGGAAAAAGAGGTGGTGATTCCAGTCTCCCTAAGAGTCCTATCATGCACTAACCCAGTTCTCACATCCACAGTAGCTTTTACTACAAAGACTTTCCATGGCCTAGTAAACACATTCAATTCTGAGTGAAGCTGTTTTGGAAAATTATCATTAACTCATCATTACTGCTAATAGTTCATGCTAGCGACAAAGGGAGAAAAAAACCCACAAACAAAATTCTCCTCTGCATTTTAGCACTAATCACTTAAGCAGTAAAACTAATGGAAAAGAGAACAAAGTGAGATCCCAGAACCAGCATTAGTGCAGTATGATAACATGCATATTTTAATAACCCACCAGATAACTGTCAAATTTCTAACAACAGAATCTTAGCATCATATCAGAACTTACAGCACCCTCCAAACATCCTCCCAACTCAGAACAGGGCATTCAAGAAACCCTCATAGAGGGGGCCAAGTTCAAAGTCACAGAATATCAGTATCAGAATCAGAAGGTGCTCTATGGGTCACCCGTAACAACATGGAACAACAGCATGAAGCCTCTCAATGATGCCCCTTGATCCTATCTGGGGCCTCCCTTGGATACCTCTACTATTTACCAAAGTAACCTGTTCCGCACTGAAATATTACAATTTACTAAGCTCACTTCCTCTCCCTCTCTCCCTCCCTCCCTCCCTCTCTCTCTCTCTCTCTCTCTCTCTCTCTCTCTCTCTCTCTCCCCCTCCCTCCCGCCCCATATCTCCCTTTCTTCTTCTCTCTCCCTCCCCCCTTCTCAAACATGGCTAATTTTGGAATTTGTTTTCACTAAATATATCAATTTTCAGCAAAAAATATATTTTGATAAGTGTATTTTAATATAATTGATTTTCTGTCATCTTATGAATTTTATTTTAGGCACTTAAACATTTGAGAAGGATCCTAAAAGCTGCATAGACTGTTAAAGTGTTCCATGACCCACAACGAAGGTTATCATCTTTCTGGAGATGTCAATTGAAGAATGAATAAAGCTGGACTGGACCAGACCCAAGACCACCTTCTGATGTCCTGGGGTGGAAGTTTTTCATGGCTAGAGAATGATTGATTCATCTTGAGGAAAGGGAGGATAGAGTATAGGACAGAGAGAGGGAGGGAGGAAGGAAGGAAGGGAGGAAGGAAGGAAGGAAGGAAGGAAGGAAGGAAGGAAGGAAGGAAGGAAGGGAGGGACGGAGGGAGGGAAGGAGAGAGGGAGGAAGGAAGGAAGGAAGGAAGGGAAAGAAGGGAGGGAGGAAGGAAGGAAGGGAGGGAGGAAGCAAGTTTTTATGTAGCACCTACTATATACCAGAGCCAAGTACTGTACAAAGTATTTTCCAAATAATATTCCATCAGGTCTTCACACTCACCCTGAGAAGTAAGTGCTATTATTGTCGTCCTTATTTTACAGCTGATGAAACTAGAATAGACAGGGTTTAAGGGACTTGTGCAGGTCACACAGCTGGTACGTGCCTAAGCCCACTTTAAAACTCATGTCTTCCTGACTCCAGACCAAACACTTAATCTACTATCCACGTGGGGACTGAGTTTGAATGTCCACAATAGCCCTCCTGGATGTATAACTGACTGTATAGAAGTGGCTGGATCTCCCTGAGCCTCTGTCACCTCTTGTGAAAATGGTCTTAATTAGATTTGTGCCACACTGCACCACACACACACACACACACACACACACACACACACACACACACACAC
>NW_027186310.1:2147600-2150797 GCF_028583685.1 Petaurus breviceps papuanus
CACACACACACACACACACACACACACACACACACACACACACACACACACACAAAGTGGACCCTTGGGGATAGATTGTTTTTTCAATTTTTTCTTTGTATCATTTGTGACTGGCTGAGGAGGTCCCACCTGGACGCTCAGTGGGTGGCCCAAGTAGGGATGGCTTACTTTATAAATCTAAAAGCACCATTTAGCACTTGAGAAAGGAGAAAGGAATTTTTCTCTTGCTCCTCTTCCCCTCTGTCATCCCAGTGCCCAGTCCAGTGCCTTGTGGGCAGGACATGCTGATCTCCATAAGCCTGTCTTAACCTTTGGTCTAGTGGAAGTCACCCTGAGAGGAGCCAGGTCCTCTAGTCCGGAAGTCGATGGTATAGCAAGGCTATCAGTAAACTAGGGGTGGGAAATCTACAGCCTTGAGGCCACATGTGATCCAAACCTCACAGAACAAATCGCTTTCGTAAAATAATTTATTCTGTAAAGCTTGGACACAGTCAAAGGGACGCACCCAAGGACCTAGAGGGCCACAGGTTCCCTACCCCCGCACTAGACAATGAGCAGGGGGCTGTTATTTTTGGCAATTTCTGGTTAAGAAGATGAATTGTAGGAGTTTGAAAAGCACTGATTTATTTATGAACAAGGTCCCTCATTCTTTCCATCAATGGCGTGGCTCAGACAGCCTGGACCGCTTGGCTGCCTCCATAACTGGAGAAGGATAGAGATTGGCTAATATGATCATTCCACAGCCAGCCAAATTTGACAAAGGAAGGCTGGCATGACCTCTCCCATTCGGACTCAGAGGATGGAAGAGGGGAGTTAGGAGCCCTTGAGGGAAAAGACTGAACCTGAAAAAAAAGAAGACACTGAGGAGAGGTTTAGGCCCCAGATGCTAACAGTCTGCTTTCCTTCAAGGCTTCGGGGTAGAATGGACTGATCAGGGATCAGTGGGAATAATAACAGCAGGCCCCCACCATCACCAGGAAAAGCCCAAGACATCTGGATTCACCCTAGAAGACAACATCTTTGGGGGAAGGTGGAGAAAAGGCACCATCCCTTTTCTATTGCCAATAATTCCTCAGTCTGGCTGCAAGGCCACACGGGACCTAGAGGGAGGATGTGAGGTCAAATCATTCCTAAGACATTTGCCAGCTGGATGACCCGGACAAATTGTGGGCTCATTTCCCCCATTTTTCACATGGAGATGCAATTAGCATTTGTAGATATACTTGTTGTGAGGACCAAAGGAGTTACTGTTTATAAAGGGGTTTGCAATCCTCAAGGTGCCATGTTAAGTTGGCTGAGGTCTAAATGTGTTGAAATAAATCTTGTCTTTGAAGAAGGAGTCCCTCGAATCAGGTGGAGTTATTCCTAGAAAACTGGCAAGGAGAGAGAATGTACATGAGCAGTATGGGAAAGGCAGAGGGAAAAAGATGGCCCCATCACTAACATTCTGCTGCAGACTGATTCCACTGCTCTGGGGAAACAATTAGAGGTCATCCTAGAGAGGTGCCCCTGAACTGGTCATGCTCTGACCCAAGAATCCTGCTACTGAGCACATCCATCCAGAGGTCAAGGCAGAAGACACAAAGCATCTCAGCAAACTCGGATGCCCACCAGTGACCTAAACCAACCATAATACATGAATAAAGTATCCATGAAACTAGAAATATAAAGATTGCAGAGAAACCAGGCACATCTTTCCACCTGCAGAGGAGTGCCAAGTGAATGATCTACACAAGGTCAATAATAGAAGTGAAACGTTTCTGAAAGACATCAGAGCTGCAAATGATTCAGTGGAAGATCTCAACTCCACAGGACAGATTCGGAAGCACAGGGGCGGTGGGTTACAGGTGCAGAATAAGGCATACATTTTCATATCTCTGCTTCCTGAAAGGAAAGGTTCTGGGGACACAGAATGTGTGTGTGTGTGTGTGTGTGTTAAAGAGAGAGACAACAACAGAGGAGAGAGGGGACGTGGAGTCAGAGAGAGTGAGAGGGAGAGAGAGGGGGAGGGAGAGGGAGAGAAATATCACCTCTAATCTCATTCATTGCACAATATAGATTATGGATAAACAAATGAATTAATGAATGAGAATGGGTAGGGGAGAGGAAGAATACTGTTAAAGACATAAAAACATTTGAAAACATGATCCCCCAAAAAAATGCCAGACACCTTTATCTCAGTAGCCAGATTCACTAGGGATAACTCATGGAAGGATTTCCACTCCTGACCGTATAGGATATGAAGGTATACATGAGCTGCAATCTGCTCCACCACAGGGGATGTCTACCTCGAGGAGATCACAAACCAATAAGAAAAAAACAGTCACATCCATGTAGTGTCTGCTATGTGTCAGACTTTGTCTAACATGAAAGTGCTCAGCACTTTACAAATATTCATCTCTTTTTACCCTCACAACCCTGCTGGGCAGCTGTTATTACTGTCCCCATTTTGTGAATAGGAAAACTGAGGCAGATGTTAAGTGGCTTCCTCAGTGTCACACAACTAGTAAGCACTTGAGGCTTTGTCTGAACTCAGGTCTTCTGGGTGCTAGGTCCAGGGTTCTACACACTGCACTACCTGACCTCCCCTATCACACACCTGGAGAGGATGTTTGCTAAAATACACATTTATTCCTAAACCAATGAGGAATGAGCAGCCCAGTCAGTGCTCAAGTTCACTTTTGGTTGTCCTAATGACCCTGCACATTTTAAAAAAGCAGCCAGGTAAAAGCCATGTGCCCAGAAGATGGTGATTGTGATTTAACACCTCCACTGCTCGAGAAGACAAGCTCCCCAGGAACGGAGCTGGGCTGCACTCCGTGTTGTTTCTCAGAAACAGCGTGATTAGGGGCAGCTGGGGGTCATCCCAACAGAAGGGGCACGGAAGCTGGAATCAGGAAGATCGGACTTCAATGCCTGCCCCAGACACTTACTAGCTGGCCTGACCAAGCAAAATGCTGAGCCTTTCCTTTCCAGGGGTGTGGGCATAAAATGCGAAATTGTAAAATCCTTGGTAAGCTTTAAAAGACAATAGAGAAGCTTACTACAGCATCAGCATTAGCATCACCATCATCATTATCACCATCACCATCATCATCCTCATCCCTGTCATCATCACCATCATCTTCATCACCATCATCTTCATCACCATCATCACCATCACCATCATCTTCATCACCATCACCATCATCATAATC
>NW_027186310.1:2150807-2151056 GCF_028583685.1 Petaurus breviceps papuanus
CACCATCATCATCCTCATCCCTGTCCTCATCATCACCATCATCATCATCATCACCATCACCATCATCATCTTCATCACCATCACCATCACCATCATCAACATCATCATCACCATCATCATCCCCATCCCTGTCCTCATCATCACCACCATCACCATCACCATCACCATCATCATCTTCATCACCATCATCATCACCATCATTATCACCATCATCACCATCCTCATCACCATCACCATCATCATCTTCAT
>NW_027186310.1:2151066-2162679 GCF_028583685.1 Petaurus breviceps papuanus
ACCATCCTCATCACCATCACCATCATCATCTTCATCACCATCATCATATAAGGAGAAGCTGGAACAGAATATCCCAAAGTCCAGGCTACCAAGAATCAATTTCTGTTCCAACTTCAGTGAGCAATTATATTTTTTCTATAACTACCCTGGAATGAAAGTCACCAACCGAGTCCAGGAGGTGTCACATATCAGCAGCTCTATGTTGTTAGAGATCAGAAGGTTTTCAGATGAAAGGCACCTAGTAAATCCAAAGCGGATTACAGTTATCTATTAATGTAGCATGTTCATTTGACACATCTGAATTCAGCATTCTCGAAATAACAATTTGCCCCAGAATAAACATGACTTTTCAAAGACCCAGCGCTGACACTCTAGGTGAATGCATCATGGCACCATGGAGGAAGCCAGACGAAGTTGTAAGAAAAGCTGAATCCACCACATGTGTTTGCTGTCCCATCATGGGCAAGTCCCTTCACTGTTCCAAGTCTCAGTTTCTCCATTTGTAAAATGAATTTTGCAGTAGCAATGCCGCCTAGCCCATAGGTTGTTGGGAGAAAAGTGTTTTACGTTTTTAAAAAATGCTTTGTTTTCTTTTAATAGCTGATAAGGGAAGGCTTGGACAGAAGGCCAAGATAACGGCATGAGCCTCCCACAAACTGCCCTCTACCCAGAGCCAGTAACCCGGTTTGGATGTGGGTTACAAGCTCACTAGTATCCCAAATTCTGCATCACAGACAACCTACCCTCATTGAGCGACTCACCCACAGCGCTGAGTGCTGGCCAACCATGGACCATCCTTTGGTAGGACGATGTCTGTATTAGCCCCAGCAGGTGAGCATGCCTCATCTTTTATCCAATGACCTTTCACCTGGCCCAGCGTCTGCCCACTCCATAGCCTGGTTCCTAGGAGCCTTTGTTCTACATGACAGCACCTGCACTTCTTAACCCAAATTAGTTTTCTGTCATCCCAAGCCACGACTAGATTTCTTTGACAAGCTTCACAGAACATTTCTCCCTTCTTCAACTTCTTTTGGGAGAAGCACAAGAGGGCCTCTTGTAAAGTGGGGTTAACCTCTGTCTTGTCCAAAGGGACATTTTTCTTGCTTAAATCACTTTTGCCATCTGCAGATTCCTCATCAGCACTTAGTAGCCTAGTAACCACCAGGAGTATGGAGATAGGTTCACCCCGTGCACTGCCATGCCAGGTGATTTTCCCCCTTACGGTATCAGGGCCCCAGGAGTTGCCACTCACATTCTTAGACTCTGTTATCTGACTAATCTGAACAGATCTGCATGGCTGGAAAGTCTCACTGATTTTCCAGCACACTCATTTAATTAAGAATCTGAGAGCAATCAGCATGGGGGGGGGGGCATGCTCAGATTCATATCATAAAACAAATCACTGGAGAACCACACTCTTCACCAAAGGAAAACCAGAAAGACCTTTAGAAAATAGGGCTTCCTAACCTTTTTTTTGTCCAACACCTCTGTGGTGATCATGTAAAATCAGTGGGGACCTGCTTAGGATGTGTCTGCTTTCATTTCATCAGAAAAGGAGATGCTACCATTTGTTATTGTTTACATAAAGAAGTCATTTTTCATTTTCATTTTTCATCCAAGTTCACATACTCCACAGAAACTCACCCACATCCAACCCTAACCCTTCCCAGCCCTTGGGCCCCACTTTAAGAACCCCTGCTCTGAAATGATCACACAATTCCCCAGTAATATAGTCTCCATTCCAACTACAACAACCAAAAAAACCTAATTACTCCTAGATCTCTCTGCCTCTTCATCAATTCCAACAAAGCTGTGACCCTGTCATGGTGCTCTCCCCATTTTACAGATGGAGAAACTGAGAATGAGAAAGGTTAATCGACTTGCCAAAGGTCGCCAAACTAATTAAGTCTTCAGCCAGAATTCAAACTCAGGCCTGCCTTCCTCCACACCTGGCAACATACTCACCATGACATCACCCAATCAACTCCAGGAACTTTTCATTTTCCAAAGGCATTGTATCTTTATAATCCCATACCCTGTCCACGACACCCTATGTCCAGGTCTTTTTTTGCCCTCCAAGTGACCCTGAGCACACAGAGGCCCTGTCCATCAGGAACAAGCCCTAGGAAGTAGGTCCTACACCCAACTGGAAAGGACTGGAGTGCAGCTAGAGGGATGACTATCTGTCTATCGTCCTAAGCCGAGCCCAGCTCAGCAATGTTGTTACTCTGGTTTTCCTTTTCCCTTTCCTCTCCTCCCCTCCTTTTTCCTGCCCTCTCCTCTCTTCTTCTCCCCTTCCCCTCCTCTCCACCCCACCCCTCCCCTCCTTTCCTCTCCCCTCCTCTCCTCTTCTCTCCTCTTCTTTCCTTTCTTCTCCTCCCCTCCCCTCTCCTCTCCTCTTCACTCCTCTCCCTTCCCCCTCCTTACCCTCCCCTCTCCTCCTCTGCTCTCATTGTTGGGTCACCAAACACTGTCCCCATAAACCCAGATGACTGTATCTGAAGGGGGGGGGATAATGGCAATATATCCACATGACAAAATAGGCGATGTTTCTGATACTGTTCCTCAAGCAGCTTGAGGACAAATTCAAGTTCAACTTCATGACAGATTCCTTGCTCTCTCCTTTGTCAGCATTCATTAATGCAAGGCAACAAGTGAGATTGACAAGAAAGAGAAAAGGCTCAGAAAGGATCTGAGCTCTCTACTCCAGCTGTTCACCTTTTTTTACATCCTGAACTTTGGATGCATGGTGAATGAAGCCCAGGGACCCCTCAGAATCATGTTTATAAATCTATAAAATGCATAAGATTATAATAGAAATCAATTGTATTAAAATACAGACATATATTATATAGATCTCTAACACACAGACACTCACACTTCTATTTTAAGTTCATGGCCTAAGAAATTTTATCCCAGCCATACTCTAGTCAAACCCAAATCCCTCCAACAAATCTCTATGCCAACAGCCAGTGAAATCCAGCCTCCTGCTGAAGACCTCCAGAGAGTCTGACTCCACCCGGCCCAGAGGCAGCCCGATCCACTTTGGAACAGATACACTCTCAGCCTTGGACATCCTCCCTGACGTCCAGACCCCCTCCTCGGCAAGTACTAGTCCTTGTGCCCTCTGGGGTCAGGTGAAACCTGCTCTTCCCCAAGACTGCCCTTTATCTCTCCCTTCTCCAGAGGCTTACCAGCTGTACTTGTCACTATGGGCAAGGATTAGCCATCCCTTTCTCTAGCATCTACCATGCGGTCTATCACTATCAAGTAGTTAAAGCCTTAGATACTTTGTTCAAATTATTTTTATTAACTAAAAATAGATTTGTTTCACTCCCAATTACCACCCTGGAAAAAGAAACAAAAAAGAAAAGAAAACCCTGCTAATCAATATGCATAGTTCAGTAAACAAATTCCTGCATTGGCTGAGTCTGTATAAGAACAAGCATATACCAATAATAATAACTACTTCTAAACTAGCTGATTAATTGTGAAAAATAGTGAGTCTTCTCAAGACTAGTAAAACAAAATCTTTTTCTAGATCACAGAAGATGAAATGGACAATTGTGATCCATCAAATTTTAAAACATTCTGCAAAAGCAAAACCAATGCAACTAAAATTATGATTGAAACAGATAGTTGGGGGGGGGGGTACTGTAGTAAGTTTCTCTGATAAAGGTCCCCTTTTCAGAATATATAAGAAACAGATTCCAAGGTATGATAATAAAATCCATTCTGCAACTAACCGGTCAAAGGATATGAACAGGCAGTTTTTCTAAGGAAGATAGTCAAGTTGTTAAAAAATCACATAAAAATTCTCCAAGTCGCTATTATTTAAAGAAATGCAAATTAAGCAACTTTAAAGATTATCCTAACTGCTCTTGGGTGGGAAATGTTGAGACAAAAGAAAATGGCACATGTTGGAGGGGCTGTGATAAAATAGGCACCTTAATTCACCACTGGTTGAGACATTCAGGGAAGTAATTTGGATCTATGCCTTTTCTAACTTTCCTATACTGTGCATAGTGTTTGACTCATCAATACCACTAATAGGTCTATATTCCAAAGAGAACAAAGAAAGAAGAAATGACCCCATATGATTAAAAAAAAGTGATAGTAGTTGTTTTTATACGGACAAAATTCTGGCACATAAGGAGGGAGGGTATTCATAAACTGGAATGGTTGAACAAATTAATAAGTATGAATATAATGAATCCTAGGGCACCATAAGAAATTATGAAGGGGATGGTTTTAAAAGAAGTTGGGAAGACTTGTATGAATTAATGCAGATCAAAGTGAGCAGAACTAGAAGAACAATTTATACAATAACAATATAAAGCCAAACAACTTGAAAGAGCTTAAGAACTCCAATCTGTGTGATGACCAGTCTTAGTTCCAAACACCCAAGGATAAACTATGCCACTTACCTCCTGATAAAAAGATAATGAACTCAAAGTACAGAAAGAGATATACATTTTGGACATGGCCAATTTAGGAAATCGTTATACTTGATTATTCATATTTTCTTCTCCTTTCTTTTTTTTTCCTTTTTTTAAATAAAAGTGACAAGCTGAGGAGGCATGAGGGCAAGGTAGGAGGAAGCATAGGATTGCACAGATAAACGTTTTAAATGAAGTTTGTTGAAACATTTTTAATGCCCAGAAGGGAACACAAGATTAGAAGTAAAAACAGACAAGTATGACCACTTTGAAAATTACATATTGAATTCACTATACAGTATAAAAGAAAATCAAACTCTAAACAATAAAGATTCTAATTCTCAAATCCAACCTTCTGTCCTACAATGTTTTTTTTTTCCCTTTTTTAAATGTCCCCCCCTTTCAAAATGGGCACACTATGGTAGTCAGAATTTCCTAGGGCCCTTCTAGGATCTCTAGAAAATCACATTACACTATATCCATGCAGAAAAGGGACTTAGAGAATGGGTAGCCCAACTTCGTCATTTCACCAAAGAAGAACCTGACGCAGATAGCTTTGTGACTTAGCCAGCATCACACAACTAGAAAAGCATCATCGACAAGACTGCAACCCAGGGCTTCCGATGACAAGCTTCCTTTCTACCACATCATTGTAACTTCAAGATGCTATGCCCACAGGAAGGAAGAGCCTAGGAGCATTAGTTCAAAACCTTCCTGAAAGGTCCCTACCTATGTCTTATGAATAAAAACTGACCCTAGGGTGGGAGACTATTAAACAAGCTATTGAACTCTACAAAAGAACAAAGGCATGATCCCACCCCCTGTCACTATTTCTGAATCAAACATATAGAGTTTTTCTCTTAGAATGTAAACCTAATAATTGTAAACAAATAAAGATTGCTACATTGAATGCCAATGTTTCCCTATCACTATTTCTTTCAATGAATATATAAAGTTTAATGTAACTATTCCTATAAGCATTTATTTTGTCACCTCTCACTTCCTCCATTAGAAATTTTTTTAAAAGAAAGCCCTCATAATGAATATGCACAGTCCACCGAAACGAATGATCACATTGGTCATGCCTGAAACTTTATGTCCCTAGAACCTAGCATGGGACCAAACATACAGCAAGGGCTTAATAAATGATGGAGTAAATAAGGAGAAGAAATGAAGAGATGAAATGATAAAAAAAGAAATAAAATCTTTTTTTATATATATTTTTAAGCAATCGGGGTTAAGTAACTTGCTCAAGGTTACACCGCCAGTTATTTCTGGGAGCCGGTGCTCTTACTCGCTGAGCCACCTGGCCGCCCCTAAGCAATTGGGGTTAAGTAACTTGCTCAAGGTTACACGGCCAGGTGTTTCTGGGTGGGTGCTAAGTGTCTGAGCCCGGGATTCGATCTCCAGGTCTTCTCAACACTGGAGCCGGTGCTCTTACTTGCTGTGCTACCTGGCCGCCCCTAAATTTTTTTTTTAAGCAATTGGGGTTAAGTAACTTGCTCAAGGTTACATGGCCAGTTATTTCTGGGTGTGGTGCTGAGTGTCTGAGCCCGGGATTCGATCTCCAGGTCGTCCCAACACTGGAACAGGTGCTCTTACTCGCTGAGCCACCTGGCCGCCCCTAGAAAAATCTTTAAAGAAAATAGGAGAATAAACAACAAGTGACTCACTCCCTGTGGACTAGATCCAACAGAAATGAATGACTCCATGAGAAAAGAGAAATATTAAAACAAAATAAAACAATTGAAAAAATAGAACAACATATCAAAGCAAAGAATATGGAAAATAGATCAAGAAGAGAATTTAATAAACAAAGTACCTAAAAACTATGACTTAAAAAAAAAAGAATTAGACCCTCCATTTCAAAAAAATCATAAGTAAAATTTAACCAGATCTATTAGGACCAGAAGACAAACTGAATATAGAAATACACCAATCTTCTCCTGAAAAGAAACCTAAAAGAGAAAAAAAAAGTCATAGGAATATCATGGCCAAAATCCAGAATTCTCATATCAAAGAAAATATATTGCCAAGCATCCACAAAGAAATGATTAAACAACAACAGAAAGGAAAAATAAACCAGTAGAGTAGGAACTTTGAAATGGAGCCACAAGAGTCAAGAAAAACCCTAGAAGGGCAAATTCCTTTAAGAAACTGAAAGACATTGTATGATGATGTCGTTCTAACATTCTAATAAGGGGAGAAGAAATAGGTGTCCCTTCAGAACCTTTATGTTTTTAAAGGGTAATGAGGGAAAAAAAAAACAACAGAGGATCCAGGAATTAATTTGTTCTGTTCCAAGGATATTAAGAGAGCAAGAAAAAAGGAAGGGCAAAAGAAATATGCTACTGCAGAAAAGAGGAAGAAGGGGGTAGAATTTGCTCTGTCATGACTGGGGTATATAAAGGCTATCCAAACATGGAAGTACAGGTGGGGAGTGAGCATAAGATGACCCTCACTCTTAACAGAAATGGACAAAGGAAGGTTGAAAATAGCCTTGAGCATAGAGTTTGATGTAGAAATATATCAATTTCAACAAGTAAAGAATTATGGATATGAGGCTAGCTTAAGAGAGGGGATAATACTGGGGAGGCTGAATAAATTGTGCTATATGAATGCAATGTAATATTATTATGCCATAATAACCAAAGAGAAGATTGTTGAAACATAATCCTGGCTGAGTTGATCTGAAGTAAGAGAGGAGTGAATAGAACCAGGAGAATGTGCCATACAAAGACAACAGCATCATAAAGAAAAACCACTTCGACAGTCTTAAGCTCTTTGATCCATGCAATGACCAGCCAAGCCTCTAGAGGACGTATTATGAAACACATTCCTGCCTCCTGAAAGAAAGGGAATGGACACAAGTGGCCAAAACAGAGACATTTTTGAAAACATCTCATTTTTTGATTTGATTTTTCTCAACAATGTATATTTGTTACAAGAAGCTTTTTTATGTTTTGTTTTCCCTCTTTCACCCTTTTAAAGGGTGGCAGGAGGACTCAAAGGTAGCAATTTTATAGTTGCTCAATTATATCCCACTCTTCATTATCCTATTTAGGATTTTCTTGGCAGAGAAACTGGACTAGCTTGCCATTTCCTTCTCGAACTCATTTTGCAGATGAGGAAACTGAGGCAAACTGGGTGAAGTGACTTGCCTAAGATCACACAGTGAGGGTTTGAGGCCAGATCTGAAATCAAGCCTTCCTAACACAGGGCACAGTGTTCTATTTAAAATTGTGCCACTTAACTGGGCAGGGGATAGCAAAGGTGAAGGTCAAAAACAGGGGTATTGAAACATTTTCTTTTTAATGCACAGAAGAAGGAAGGGGGAAAAAAGGAAATTCAGAAGGAAACAGATGAGAGAAAAGTTTTAGAAGTCTGGAATGCACATATTGTATGTGTTTAACATGTACAATATTACATATGATATATGAATACATACATATACATAATGTGTATATGTTTGTCAAAAACTGATGGATGGTATGAAACACAGATTCAGTTTCCTATACAATCATCTTTTTTATGTTCTGTGTGTAACATATGATAGTATGTGGCCAGGGTGGGGGGGTAGATTCAGATTTAAAAAAAAATTAAAAAGTTATTTCTGACCACAAAACTCTACCTCCCCCAACAGACTCCAGTAACTCCTGACTCCACCTAAGATCATGTATAAATGGCCTTGTGTGGCAATTCAAGCTCCCCCCAACACCCCCACCATCTTCCCAGTCTGCTTAAACATTATTTCCATCACCAAATTCTGCAACACCCCACCCTACTGACTGTTCCACACACAATATTCCGTATTCTTTCTTGATTCCTTTACCCTGATTGTATCCCATTTCTGGAATGACATTCACTTCACCTCCACCTACCAGATTCCCAGGAGTTCCCTCAAGACTGAGTCCAAATGCCCCTTCTGTAGGACGGATTTCCTGCACCAGCCACCCCCTCCCCACCAGGGTCTTCCCTTCTGAGCTCCCATTCCACTACATATACATTTATGTCCCTATTTACCCAAGGTCTCCCAGATGCAATATACCCTCCTGGAGAGCACAGAGAAAGCATTAACAAAGGCTTGGGGATTCAATGATATGTGTGTGTGTGCGCGCCTGTATGTGTGTGCATATATGTATATATGTGTGTGTACAAACATACACACACACTTCCCACTGATGGAAACCAGTAAAGTTCCTCCATCAGAGCTTCCTATGGCCACCTATGCCCCCAAATGCACCTCTTTACCCATTCTTCAGACTTAAGTGAGATAGTTTCTTCTCCAGTAAGATGACAACCCCTCCCCCATTCTCTCTATTGTACCTTCCCCTCCCCATCCACCTCAGTAATAACCTTACCTGTCATACCTCCCAGACTACTGCCTCTACCTCTCCTCCAGATAACTTAGCAAAAAAAAAAAAAAGGCTGATGACAATTTCATGTTTTGCTAATATTCAAGGAGCTGAGAAACCATTGACAGACTCAGAAAACAGATGAAACAAAATTCCTCCTCCTCAGCAGAAAGGTGGACTTCTACAGGGGAACAATGGTATATATGTTGTCAGGTACAATCATGATATCTATATGTATAGAAATGTATGCTTTTGCTTAACGTTTCTTGTTAAAAAAGAAGAATTTGTAGGCTTTCTGGAGGGGTGGAAAGAGGGTAGTATTGCTAGAAATGGCAATCATATAAAAACAAAAGTCATCAAAATATATTTTAATGAAACATTACGGAACTTACGCAATTTTCCAATTTTTATATGAGAAAAACACAAGATTAAGGACAAAATGGAGAAAATTCTGCTTATGTCTCAGCTCAAATTTCCCAAGAAAGTTATCCAGATAAAGCAGAAATGATGACTGTTTGGAAGTTGTTCTTGTTCTTCTTCTTCTTGTTTTTTTTCTTGTTGGTTGGTTTTGGATTTTATGGGGGGAGGGGATCAAACTGAATCATCCCTAATATTTCCCTATCACACCAAAAGATATATAATATAAATTATAAATAAATATATTATATTATTTTAATATATATGATATAAATCATATAATATATTGTTGTAAATATATGCTCTAAATATTATATATTTAAATATATAAATATGTGGAAATAAAATTTAGAAATACAATCACACACTCTCATGTCTCAAATACATGTAGAAATATGATAGAAGAGGGACAAATGAGCATTTGGTTCAGAAATAATGCCTATGGGGACCAATCATTCCCTTGGCTTCCTTTCAGGTTGCACTGATCTATTGGAGTACAGGGCAGCCTCAGTCAGATCCCAGGACCAACCTTAGCATCTGTAAATGGCCCTGTAGAAATCCTTTGCTCTCTTTTGCAGATATCCCTCACATTTTCCTGATTCCTAGATGAAACTCCATCGATGAAAGTGCCAGGCAGCTCCCCGGCACCACCATCTGCCCAGGGATTCAGAGATTCCAAGGAAATATTGTGTGTGGCTCCTTTGTCAAAAAGGAGGTAGGAAATATTTGTATGGATTCTGAGCTGAAATGCAATCAGCAAAACCCAGGATGGCTCTCTCCTGCTGGAGCCCATGGCTACCCCGGTCCCCTTACTCACTAATTAGGCCCCAGTATTTAACTTCATCACCACCACCAAAGCCCCACACTTTCACTGTTTTCCAAGAATACATCAAGTCTGAATGGTGATTCTCTATTGAGCAGTGAAAGGGGCATTTCCTTTACCAAAAAGGTCAAGATGTGAAGTAGGATCTCCAGGCATGTGGAGCTGAGAGCCAAATGGGATCTGTTAGCACAGAAGGCACCCCTCCTGCCTGCCTCTCCCAGGACCAGACCATTGCCTATTTTCAAATCCTCTGCTTACATCTGACAACGTCTTCATCATTTCTTAAACATTTCTATTTTCCACTAAGTCTTCGGAGGGCTCCGTTCAAACCGTTTTGTACCAAGATCAGACAAGCATGGGACTGCAATTACCGATCACAATGCTTGGTGCTGAATTCACATCTTTATTCATCTCTTAGAAACCCTGAAAGACAGATTGGCCACAGGGGGACAGATTAGCCACAGAATGACCTGGATTTCCCCACAAAAGGCTAAGTGTGGAGAAATAGCACCCTGTGTCACCCATTCTTCATAGCCTGGAAAAAAAAATCCTTCATGAAAATCCTGCTCTGAGCAGTCCTTTCCCACTCAGGGCCAAACAAGTCCTGATTGTTCTCTTCTCCCCCAGATCACACACCAATGTGTGCCCACAGCACAGTTGGCTTGATTTTATAAGCTGTCACCAAATAACTTTGTCCACGTCTGTCCAAACCGGAAACGGGATGAGAGGGGAGAAGAGGAGAAGGAACAAAATAGATGCCAGGGAAGTCTGTGTTAGTTACAGAGGCTACATCCAATCACTTCAGCCCAGAAATCCCTAGCTTGCCCATCTGAGAACCAGCTCCTTTCTCCTCCGCTAGCTGGTCCCTTTCTCCTGACGATGAGGAGACCTCCTTGTACGTCGGAAACATGACCCTCTCCTGAGACTTAATCTTCATGCAGATGTCATGGACCGGGACAAGCTGCTTGTGGAATCCCTGTGTCATACACTGGTTCATAACAAGTCACTTGGAATTATTAATTCCCCTTCTCTCCCAGCAGAGCTACACACTGTATGCTCTGGCTTCCTCTGGTTGCTGCTTCAGGGGGAATAAACCAAACTCAAAAAGCATGGTTGCCGAGCTCCGGAAGGCTCCGGAAACATGCTTGCTACCAGAATGATTCCCTCACAGTCATTGCAAGGCAGGCATTCTGTTTCCTGACAAGGGCTGCTGGATGTCTGCTCTGGTCCTAACCCTGCTAACTCCACTGGTGCTCAGAGGCTGAGCCCCAAAGTCTGGCTCAAAAAGGGAGACCCTAGCATCTCCTGAAGCTATTACCTAGCACCCAGCACATCTGCATGCTGCCTACAAGCACAGCAAACCAGAAGGGCCTCCCATCCCTTTTCCCTGGGTCTCTCAGGGCTTAACTATGTCTTAAGTAGGCAAAAGAAATGCCCTCCAGTGAACAGAAGACAAAGAAAACAGGCCTCGCTCTGGTGGCCTAGGGTTCCCAAAGAAAAGGGGAGATAACTTTAGAGTCTGCCCTTTGCCGAGAGAAATACTGGGAAGAGAAGTTACAGAGGACATGAATGGGCCAAG
>NW_027186310.1:2162689-2165418 GCF_028583685.1 Petaurus breviceps papuanus
AAGTCTGAATAGCTGAGGGGCTCATACTAAAGGAAGGTGACCTCGGCCTGACATTAACCATATAAAAAGTACCTTCCTCCCGGAAGGAATTAAGAGCACCACCACCCCAGGCAACTACAGACATCCTCAGCAATAGCCTGAAAACTGAGCTAGGTGCAGATTGGCCCAAACACATTGGCCTTTGGGGTAGAGGGCAAGAAAAATCTCAGGGAGCCCAGCAGCTCCCCACCCCTTCCGGCAAACACACTTTCTCTCACTCCTGCTGGCAGGGCTCCTCACCTCAGCTGGTCTCACTTTCCTCTTCACCCTTCTACCCCACCACAAATAAAAGTGGTAAAAATGAAAGGGGCCAAAGTCTGCCTTCCTCCTGAGGGCATGCAGGACTGATAGGTCCTCAGAAGCTCCCAGCCCTTCCTAATGAGGGCCACACCTTTGCTAGTCCTACTTGCCCAACTCTCCATGGCCTGCCAAGTCATTAGGCAGAACACCTAAATATTGCAGAAACATTTTTTTTTTTAACCTGAAGTTAATGAGAATCTGGGAGGCACACTCCCTCAATATAAGTCTAACTGCTGATTTCTTCAATGCAAACAAACCACTTCCATCCCTATGGAGCTAGGTCCAGTTCTTTTACCCAAAGCATTATTTTAGTACAAGGGGAAGGGGCTTTCATCTTTGTGGGGTCCTGGACCCCTCAGGCAGGGTCGTGAAATTCATGCTCTAAGAACCAAGGGTTGTTTGGTTCTTTTTTTTTTTAATGCACAAAACAAAATTCTGAGGACTGCACAAGGAAATAAATATATTTAAATGCAATTGTCAACAGACAAAAAAAAAAATGTTCCCGGACCCCAGGTTAAGGGCTCTGATCAAGTATGTGTACGGAAAAATCCTCCCCAAACTGAATAGGTGCATGAAGGGTTTAGATGCCCGAGTCCCTGCTCGTGCCCAGGAACCAGGAAAACTTTGATCTGGTCTCCAAAAAGTTTCTGGGTGTCTGTCTGTCTCCCTAACTTTGTGGTGTCAAGGAGGCTCTTTTACTTGGGGAAACCGAGACCAATACTCTGCCCTACACTTACACACTCCCTGCTAAGAGAAACAGCGCTGTCCAGCAAAAGGGCCTCGGCACTCATCGGAGCTAGCAAAGTCAATACTTCTTTGGAAATTATGGGAGCATCGGCCAAGTTGGATCCGAGCTACCCTGGCCCGTATTAACTCCAGAAGAATGTGAGTGTTTTGCATGGGAGCAGGCACCGAAGGAGAGGGGTTTGCCGAAAGTGAGCAGGGATCCGGCTGCGCTGCTTGTTGCCTGAAAATCCTGGTAGGGCAGTCTTTCCTGGCTCAGCCCGGGGACGTGGCCCCTCCACGTAGACCCCGCGCGGGGTGCATTAGCCTTGGGGGCTGGGGGGGGGGGAGGCTTGCTGGAGCCCTGGAGACAGCCCAGCCCATACGAGGCTTGGGGCAGGTTTGCCGGCATAGGTAGAAGAGAGCGAGAGCTCTGGGTCCGGGAACTGGGGCCCTGCGCGGGCTGGGCTGGCCTCCGTCGGCTCTGACAGAGGCCACCCTGCCCTTTGATAGAACTGGAGTGCCATCTATTGAAAACTTGCTGAATAGAAGGGGGGGGGGGGGGGGCGGGGGAGAGGGCACCGGCGGATCCGCTGGTTCTTGGAACCGAAAGAACAAGGAAAGAAGGTAAGCAAGGGAGCCCCGGGAGCCGCGGGGACTTGAGGCTGAGCGCCCCGTCCTGCTCCTCTGGGAGTCAGGGGGAGAAGGCGCGGGAGTGTCCCCACTGGGCTAGCCTGCGTGGGACAGACAAGCTAGGGTGGGGGGAAGAGGCTCTGCATGGGAGGCTGGAGGCTGGAGGCTGGAGGAAGGGATCCAGCCAAGCCCCATCCCCAGGGGTGCGCCCCCCCCCCCAATCCCAGCCCTCCACGGCCCCGCGAGCTCACCTTCCCGGCGCAGGTGCGCGTGGAGCGCCGAGAGCAGCAGGCAGCAGAGAGCCGTCCCGGCCAGCGCCCAGAGCGCCCGGGGCAGCTGCATCGCGGGGGCCGCCCGGGCTCCGCATCCGCACCTCCAGCCCGCCCGCCGCCGGGGCTCCAAGCGAACGAGCGACCGTCTGTCCGCCCGCCTGTCAGTCAGTCAGTCCGCGGCTCCCACTCCCGCTCCGGCTCCGGCTCTGCCTCCAGCCCCGCCGCGCGCGCACACACACACACACACACACACACACACACTCACACACTCACACACTCACATACACACACTCACACGCGCGCGCACGCACACACACTCACACACACACAGACACACACACACACGCACACACACGCACACACAAGACTGGAGGGAAGAGTCCGGGCTGGCTCCGGCCGCGGCGGCTGCTTCCGTGAAGCCGCCTCCTCTTCCTCGTCTTCTTTTGGGAGGGGGGAGAGGGGAGCTGGGGGGAGGGGCGGCTAGCGCCGACTCCGGGGCTGCGGCTGCGGCAGGGGCGGCGTGGGCAGCGGCTCAGGCAGCGGCAGCGGCTGGGGCAGCCTGGGGCTAGCGGCCCCAGGAGAGGAGGAGGAAGAAGAGGAGAGGGATGGGGGGGGCCGGGGCTCCATGAATCAGCCTTCCCCGCCCCCCGCCCCCGGAGCCGTGCCGCCCGGGGCGGGGGCGGGGGGCCGGATGGCGCAGGAGCTCTCCCCCCGCCCCAGGCCTCCGCTCTGACCCCCTCCTCCCCTTCTTCCTCCTCTTCC
>NW_027186310.1:2170418-2182918 GCF_028583685.1 Petaurus breviceps papuanus
GGGGGCTGCGAACCCGGTGCGGGTCTAACTTCTCGCGGGGCCAAGAGCGTTCCCCCCAACACACACACTACACCCCTCCCCTCCCACAGACTACCGCTTCCCCCACGGTCCGACAAAGGGCCGGGCACAGGGAGGCGGGGGCGCCCCACAGGTGCAGGGGGCTGGGCTGCAGGAGTGCGGGCGGGGGACCGGGAGGAGGGGGCAGTGGCGACTCCCGGAGCGGCCTACCCTTTCTATTCATTTATTTATTTATTTTGGCAGTGAGGGGGAGAAAGAGAGGAGGAGGAAGATCGGGAGACTGAGGAGAAGGAGGCGAAAAAGAGGGATGGGGACGCGGAGAGGGAGCCCAAGGGAGAAGACTGGGGAGACGGTGGGGGGGGGGGGGGAGGGAGAGAGGGGACGGGGAGGAGGGGGAAGGGACTAGGACGAGAGGGAGGGGGGCCGGCAGAGGGAGAGGGAGGAGCATTAGACGCAGGGGGAGGAAAGGGGCTGCAGGTTGCAGGGCGCTGGGAGGCCGGGGGGCGGCAGTGCAGGTGCTGGTTCCTGGGCCTCCGGGTCCCCTCCCTCCCTCCCTTCCTCCCTCTCTCCCTCCCTCCCTCTTTTTCTCTCGCCTTTCTCTCTCCCCAGTCCTCGCCACCGCCTCTGGGAAGCCCGTCAGGCTTGGCCCAGGCCGACCGCACCCCCCTTTCCTCCTCCCCTTCCCGATTCTGTCTGCGCCGCAATCGGCAGGCCGCCTGAGGCAGCGAGGCCTCGCAGGCCGCCCTCCTGGGCAGGGGATGGGGATGGGGCGGGGGGAGGAGTAGACTCGATGAGTCCCTCTCCCCTGCCAACTGTTGCCCCCGGGACTGGCAGGTTTCGGCTTTCGCAGCAGCTCAAAGGCCGGGCACCGCACCCAACACTGGGATGAAGCCTCTTGTTTGCCCCCCAAAACTGTGTTAGGGGGCGGGAGAAAGCCCTCACTCCCCAAGGCCTGGGTCCTGAGCATGCCCAGATCCCGAGGAGGAAACAGGGAAGAATTTCCCGAGAGAGCCGGATCTCAGCGGGCCACGACCCCTAGGCTGGGCACGATCTTGAAGCGGGGCGGGGGTGGGGCCGGGGGAGGGGGGACCTGATACAGAGCAACAAGGACCCGCGACGCCGCGGTCTGAAGATAAGAAACCAGCCCCCCACCTCGGAGGGCGCGGGTCCAGCTACCTCTAACCCCCCAGCTTGAGAATCAAAGGAACAGGATGGGCTGTCACCCAGGGGAGAGCCCTGGCCTTCCGTGGGAAGGACACCCGGCCCCAAAAGAATGCCCAGTGACGGAGGGAGGCCCTAGAGGAGCTAGGCACCGAGGTCAGCCAGTGAACCCCCCTGCCCTTTATCATGCAGGTATAAAACTCGAAGGAAAACAAGAGGGAGGGGGGTTGCACCTATACAAAGGTCATAGGAAAAGGCCCCCAGGATTTGCAGGGGGGGGATTCTGATGCCTGACCACTCCCCCACTCTGGCCCCCCACTTTTGTATCAGACTAGTTGGTAACCTGAGAACGAAATGGCTGTCATTTGGAAAGAACAAGAATAAGGCCCAATGCCTTCCACCAGGGTATACATCTGCCCCCCAAGAGCTTACAGGCTGGTCCCCTGACATGAGAATTCTAGTCATTTCAGGTTCTCTCCCAGTGGGAAAGCACCTCAGAGGCCAGCCTGTACCTTAACAACCATCGTTCTAGAATATCCCCAGCTAGTGGTCATCCATCTGTCCTAACTGGGTGAGAGCCACGGGTGAGGAACTCATGGCAACTTAGAAGGAATCTGGCCCCAGTCCCCTATTTTTATGGGTGAGGAAACGAGACCCAGAGAGGGAAAGGGCCAGCCCCAAGGTCACCAGGAAGTGGCCAAGCTAAAGCAAGGACAGCCAAGATCTTCTAGTAGGCATTCTGTTTGACTCTGTACAGTAACTCACAGTGACTCACCAGTTTGGAGAGAAAGCACCATCCGGGCTTTCTGAGAACACCTGGCAGCCTGGGAGGCCAAAGCACCTCTCCCTCTCGGAGAGGCACTGGACACATATGGCCAATCCCAAAGGCCTGGCTTAGAAGCCCGGCTCTCCCCTTTGCTAGTTGGGTGACCTTGGATGAGCTGATCCCTCCACACTTGCAAGCCAGAGGCAGTAAGAGGAATACTAGGGAGGAGGCAGAAGGGTGATTTTAAAGCTCTGTGTAAGCTGTAAGGTTCTACAAAAACGGGACTGCATATCCAGTTGCTAACAGGAGCTGAAATGCTGTTAAATGACTCTGCTCTGCTCTCCCTGCTAAAAACGTATGATAAGATGACCCCAGACTTGTCCCAGGTACTGTCACTGAGTCACTAACCTTGAAGCCCTTCTGGACCTACTTTCTTGATCTGTTCAGAATTGGGGCGGCGGGGGGGAGGGACAGATAGACCACACACAGGGAGAGGACAAGCATTGATTAAATACCTCTGATTTCCAAATCTCATTTGATCATCACAACAAGGGGGAGTCTGGGAAGCAGTGTTGAGACTGAGGCAGGCAAGGTTATGTGACACATCTAGGGTCACATGGCTAGTGTCTAAGGTTGTATTTGAATTTAGGTCTTCTTGAATCCAAACCCAACACTCTGTCCACTGCACCACCTCCCTACCTAATGCAGATACCTTTCTACCTGTCACATCCTATTAATCTGTACCCAGGGATAGCAGGTATATATGGTAAGATTGAGAAAAGGACATGAGAGGTGTGGTCACCAACTGTCCTTTGGAGGAGGGAAGGCTTATTCTGGCCCGGGAGCAATGGCTGGAGAAGGAGGAAGAGGCCAATCCAGGCTTTCCTTCAGGAAAATAATAGTATTTATATTAATAAAGCTATGCTAAAGGGAAGTAGGCAGCATCCTTGGGGAGAGGGGAGGGTGCCTCCAACAGAGGTCAATTGACCATTTGTGGGGAATGGGGCAATAAAGTTGGAATTCCTTTGAGTAAGAGTGGGAGCAGGCAATAAGGCTTCTTCCAACTTTGATTCAGTAAGCATTGCCAGCTACACTGGACCAACTCAAAAAGTCCCTTCAACTTTGCTCAAACAGTTCAGGACTAAATTCATTCCCCTGTCCTCAGGCAGGGCAAGGCTAAGAACTGGGCCCAGGATTTCATTGGCAAGGGTGAGAAGCCTCCTCCTGATATAGTTCAGCATCTTCTGGAACCGTCTGGGTCACTGGCTTGTTAATCAACTTTACTCTGGTTACAGCCAAGGTGATCCTGTTGAACTTGAATCTAGGTCTCCTGGAGCCAGAAGTTTATTGTCTACCCAATATGTTATTTTAACTTCTTTCATCAGCAGTTCTTAATCTGGGTTCTGGGAACTTGTTTTTTAAAGAAATAATAATTGTATTTCAGGATAATTGGTTGCCTTTATAATCCTATGTATTTTATCATATACACTTAAATACATGACTCCTAGGGGTCTGTGGGCTTTATCAGACTGCCAGACTGGTACAGGCAAGAAAAAGATCAAGAACTCTGGCCTTAGATGGGAACAAACCAAAGCTTTCCGTGATCGCCAGGTGGTACCAGCCTTCCATCTGGGATTTCAGGGAGTACTGGAGGTGCCATCCCCCAACCTGGCACTTTGCCCAGGCATTTGGGGCATGGCAAATGGTCTGGTCCCTGAAACCTCATCATGCAGCTATATGGGATAGTGGACTTGGGGTCAGTAAGACCTGAGTTAGAATTTTGACTCAGAGAATTTGTATGACTGTAGACAAGTCAGTGAACCACTCAGCCACAGTTTCCTCATCAATAAAATGGGAACAAGGAACAGCTAGGTGGGACAGAGAATAGAGCACAGGCCCTGGAGTCAGGAGGATTTGAGTTCAAATCCGGCCTCAGACACTGAACACTTACTAGCTGTATGACCTTGGGCAAGTGACTTAACCCCAATTGCTCTGCCTTCCCCCTCCAAAAAAAAAAAACAAAAGAAAAAAAGGGGGGTAGCTAAGTGACACTGTGAATAGAACACAGGTCCTGGAGTCAGGAGGACCTGAGTTCAAACCCAGCCTCAGACATCGAACACTTACTAGCTGTGTGACCTTGGGCAAGTCACTTAACCTCAATTGCCCTACTTTCCCATCTCCAAAAAAAGCAAAAATAGAAATAAAATAAAATGGGAACAATAATAACATCTACATCCCCCCTCTGATATTCACTGTTCTAAAGCCCCTCCCAGATGTGACATCTCCTATTCCAAGGTTCCTCCTAGCTCTGATATTTTCTGTTCCAGTACGTTTTCTAATTCCTCTACTCTGTGAGGATTTGTTAACAGAAGGGACCGTTGGGGATCACTTACCCCAAGATCCTCACATGCCCTGGACCCTCTTGACAAAATGACCTTCTTCTTACTACCTTTTATCACGCTCCATCTCTTGGCCTGTGCTCTCTGTACGGTTGCACTGTCTGGAACCCATACCTGAATTACCCTTCCATCCTGACTTTCAATTTTGTCTTCAGTATCACCATGAATGTGAAGCCTTAAACACACACACACACACACACACACACACACACACACCCCCACCCCCTCCCCAATCATCTGAATTACTTGCATTTTCATATACCCATAAACATATATATATATATATATATATATATATATATATCTCCCCTGCTACAATGTACAGTTCCTTCACAAAGGTTTTGCTTTTGTTCATATCACCACAGCACCTTGGATAGCTCCTGGCACACACAACCATTGGTGATTCACAAATGGTTGCTGATTGGTTGGTTGCTTGCTTGGTTGCTGGTCTTCCTGAGGACCTTTTCAACTTTTGCAGTATGTGTTCTATGATGTAGAGTTCCCAATACCCAGAGAAGGGGGAACTTGATAGAGGTGAAGAATGAGACAGCATGATATAGTGGGCAGAGTGCTGAACTTAGAGTCAGGAAGGCCAAGCTTCCAATCCTGCCTCAGATACTCCGCCTGTCTAGGCTGCAGTTTCGTCATGTGTAGAAAGAAGTGGTTGGTCTTCTAAGGGCTGTTCTCATTAGAATCCTGTGGATAGTAGAATTTGAGTTGTTGCTGTCTTTTTTTTTTGGGGGGGGGTGCAAATAAAGAGATGCTCATCTTCTCTCAAATCTCCTTTCTCTCGGCAGCTTTGCCCAGTCCTCCTTAATGCCAGTGCCCTTCCTATGATGATTATCTTCAACTTAGCTTGTCTAGAGGTGATGTGTACATAGTTGTTTGCATGTTTTCATCTCCATTAGATTGTGAGATCCTTGGCATCAGGGACTTTTCCCCTTTTTGCATCCCTAGTACTTACCATGGTGCACGGCACAATGTAGGTTCTTAATAAATGCTATCGACTGACTGACTGCTTAGAGGTAAGAATGGGCATCTCTCAGTCTTTGTTGGGTAATGGGCCAATCCTCTTTCCTCAAAATATCAGCACTGCCATTTGGATTTATTGGACTTGAAATAACCACTGCACCATTTTTTGAGTGTTTGTTTTGTTTTCTTTCTCTGGACCTGACTCACAGTAAAACAATAAACAAATAAATTACCTAGAGGCACCAGGTAGCACAGTGGATAGAGTGCTGGGCCTGGAGTCAGGAAAACATCTTTATGAGTTCAAATCTGGCTACACTAGCTGTGTGATCCTGGGCAAGTCACTTCACCCTATTTGCCTCATTTTCCTCATCTGTCAAATGAACTGGAGAAGGAAATGGCAAACACCTACAGAATCTTTGCAAAAAAAGGAGAAAGAAAGAAAATGGGGTCAAGGAAATTTGGATATGACTGAGAAATTACTTAACAACAATGTTGCCTGGTGCAATGACCTAGCAGGTTTTACATTCTCAATGTACAAGGCATAGGCTATCTGAAAAAGGAGGCAGATTTGAAATCCCACAGATGCCTCATTATGATCTCTGGAAGGAGAGAGGGTCACTGGTGGGGGGGGGGAGGAATCTCTGAGAAGGTCCAGGGATAGGTGATGGAGTTTGGTAAGCTGCTAAGGTGTGAGCTCGTGCTCAGATTGATAGACTTAAAACATCATTGGCAGGGCAAAGATCATCTCACCCAGCAAGAATTATGCAACACCACCCCCCAAGCATACACACATGTCCACAAATCATCCTTTACCTCCAAGCCACCAGTGATGCCTCTCTTAGCCTGAAGGAAAGATAGGGCTCATCTTTGTACCCTGTGCCCATTCTGCCAAGTCTTGTCTTAGTCTGCACACAGTAGAAACCCAATAAATGCTGAATGATTGAAAGACTGAACACATCCTCTGGGAACCCGGGGAAGCAGCCCAATCTTTCTCCCATATGCAATCTTTGAAATAAGTGAGATTTTCCAGACACTCCCCCCTCAAGCCCCTGCACACTTTCCCCAGGCTAAAAAAAACTAGTTACTGTAACTGGTCCTTTTATGAAATTATTTTTAATTTCTTCTTCCTCCTCCTCCTCCTCCTTCTCCTCTTCATCCTTCTTCTCTTGCTCTCTCACCTAGTCCAAGTCTGGAAAGGTCCAGATTCCTTTTCCTTTCTCTTACGTTCCTCAGCAATCCACAGCCAATCAAAAAGCCCCTACTGTGTGGCAGATATTGGGTCAAGCAAAAAGAATATGAAACCAACAATGATAGAGTATCTGCCTTCCAGAAGCATACATTCCACAAAGAGGAGAGAACATATCTATTCCTGAGTATTTTCCAAAGAAATCCCTGGCCATTTGGCAGTACAAGAAGTGAAGGTATAGTGTAAACCTCTCTCTTGTGTGCAAGATCCTGGGTTCCAATCTGTTCCCTACATATGTCCTGCATTCTCTTTCCTACACTTTTGTATCCTAGATGGTCCTTAAGTTTCCTTGAAGCCTAAATCCTATGAAAAAGAACATTTCCACTGAACAAGTTCCCTACCCCCACCCCCAAGACCTACTCTGTACTAGAATCAGGAATATAAAGACAAAAACAAATTCCTGCCCTCAGGACTTCATTCTCCTCAGAGGAAACCATATCAGTTGGTCAATGAAGATTGATTAAATACTACTCCATTTGTTGAAACACCTACTATTTGCCGGGCACTGTGCTGGGTGGTGGGGGATGCAGAGAAATGCAAAATAACATGATAACTCCAACATTCTCTCCAAAAGCAATGCACAGTAAATAGAAAACAGTTGAAAGGATGGGTTCAGTACCTCCTGGGGTAAATCAAGAACGACCCCCTGAAGGAGGTGATGCTTTGGATTCAAAGCAGCCCAGAAGCACTGGCCCCTAGTGATAGAGTGTACAGAGGAAAGAGCAGGACACCTGGATTCAAACCCTGGCTCTTCCACCTACTAAGATGAGACCTTGGCCAAGAACCTGTCTGTCTCTGGATATCACTTTCCCATCTCTGAAGTGAGGGAGCTGGACTGACAGGCTTCTGAGTTTTCATCTGGCTCTAAATCCAGTGATTCTATGAAGCTGTCATAAGAGAAGCCGTGGGGGAATAATATCCCGAGTGACCTTCATCTGAGGAAAATGGCTAAGAGTCCGTTCCCATAAAGGTTTGATTCCACCAATATTTACAAATTCATCTCCTTACAAACTGCCAAGCGAGCAGCCCAGCAGCTCCCAGGAGAAGGGAGGGAGGAAGGGAAAGGAGGAAGGGATGGGGAGGCGGCCTCCTTGGTGTGGATACAGTGCTTGGTGTTGGCCAAACCAAGTGGGCTGAAATGCCAAGAAGGAATGTCAGAACCAAAATGTCATTGTCACAGAATGTCCTTCCCAACCCAAACACCCTCCCATCCACCATCACTCACCGAACTGGGCTGTTTCCTAGATCCCTTCTCCCACATGTCCCCCCACTCCCACTGAGAGACTTCCAACTCAGGCTGTGCTTTTCATCTTAGAGAGAATTCAAGACAAGACAAAACCCTGACTTCTCCACCCCCCATACCTCAAAAACAAACAAATAAAAAACACAACTGTGAGTTCCCATAAAGGCAAGCCTGCTAGATAAAAAATGCATAACCTCCAGCCATGAGCACAATACCCTGCTTGCAATATGATCTTAATTTCATCTCGTCCAAGCTAATTCAACAAGCATTGATTAAACTCCTAAAACATGCCAGGACCAGGGTTAGATGCTGTGGAGATTTCAAACAAACAAGACCAAAACCAAATGAACCAGTCCCTGCCCTTAAGTGGTTTACATTCTCATGGTGGAGACACAGTGGGGACACCCAGCGATAGAATTCGGGTATCTCCAAGGGCAGCAGGCGCCCCTCGATTGCCTCTTCCAACAAAAAACTCATTTTGAATTTTCTTGAAGACCCTCCCCTCACCCCCACCAACGAGGGTGACTTCACTTTCTTCCGAGGCTGCTGAGTCCATTGCTCGAACTCCGTTTTTAGGAAATTCTTTTCCTTTGTTCACTTTTATGTAAAGCCTAAATCAGCTTCTCTGGGGCTTTCCCCTGTTGTTCCAGTGTCTGCCCTCTGGGACCAAACAGAATGAGACGGATAATCACTTCCACCTGAGCACCCCTTAACCACCTGAAGAAAGCTCTCACTTCACCCCCATCTTTCCTTCTTCATTCTAAACACCCCTGATCCCTTCAATGACCCTTGCAATTGTCTCATCCTTAATCTCATCACCTCCTTCCTTTGGGCATACCCCAGCTGTAATGGCTTTCTAAGAAGTGGTGCCAGAATTTGACAGGATGCTGCAGATCCAAAGCAGGCAGGAGGGACAAGAACAGGCCTAATCCCAGCCTGTTCTAAACACAACATTTCCTTCTACTGCAGAAACTCAAAGATCCCTCCTTTCTACCTGTTGGTGGAGCAGCAAACCTAGCATTTTCAGCAAATCTCATCAGTGGCTTTGGGCAAAATTCTCCATTGACTGTATGATCGGAGGTGCCGAGGAAGAGAAACTACTTTATGGCACTTAGGATTACCTATGTGGGGGTGAGACCCCCATCAATGGAAGTATGCAATCAGAGGCAGATGACCACTTCTTAAGAGGGTGGTAGATTACATCTGAGCTCTTAGAAAATGCTATGACTCTAAGATTCCATCATCTAAGATTCTAATACTTAATGTTTAGTATCCTATGTGATGGAATGTCTCATCAATTTTCACCTTAAAATGTCTCTCCGCATAATCCCTGCTCTGTCTCTCTATTCCCAACAACACTTCCCTCATTCAGAGCCTCACATCTGGACCCCTGAACTAACCTCCCCACTCCAATTCAGGTCACACCTGCCGCTAGATCCCCCTTTCTGTGGCGCCCGATTTCTTTCTTGATCACCATATTCATAGTGCCACTCTCATACACCAGGACTTCAAATATTTCCCTACTATCTTTCACATCCACTGCTAATAAATGCATTATTCAGCCCTAGAAAGAAACAACCCATAACTCCATGCTCTTCCTATATTTGACTTCATGATTTGGGTAAGTCCCTTCTCCTCTTGGGGCCTTAGCTTCCTCATTCATAAAAAAGAGGTTAGATTTCAGATCCTCTAAACCCCCTTCCATCTCTGATATTTTATGATATTATGATTGAGTTGGAGGAGAGATGAAGAGGACGCAGCATCTATCCACTTGCCACGGGACTCTGTGTATGGTTTACTGACTCTCTGCCTCCATCTCCTTCTCACCATCTTTATTCCCCCCTTGATTCCCACTTTCCCAGAGGGAAGTGCCAGTGTGTATGGCATGAGATAGGGGCGCCTATCACCAAGCCATCTGAAAGGAAAGCTCTCAGCAGATAGGGCTCCCATCTCAGTGGGAGTTGAACTGGATTTCTCATTATTTCTGTCACTAAATTGCGCACAAATAGAGGATGATCCATGAGTGGCCTAGTGCTATCTCTGCTGGGTGCAGGCATTCCAGGGCTGTTTGTCTTTGGAGATTGGGGTGGGGAGAGAGAAGGGAATGAGGCACACAGATTAGGTACCTCCTTCTTCCAAATGACCCTCAGTATTAGCACCATGCACAGACCCAGACATCAAACAAACTTTCCAGAGTCCTTCCTGAATGGATAAGTGTCCGAATCCAAATCCGCTCACTTCCACAAATGTCTATGGGGAAACTGTCTACCCATAGCTTATGGGGTCCTGGGTTGAGTAATGAGAAGGGTACAAAGGTAGAATACAACCTCAGTCAGGTAGCATATATTAAACACTGTGTGCTAGAACGTGTTACTGATGGCAGGGATGTAAAGACAGAATAGAAGCATTCTCTAACCTCAAAGATCATACATTCTATCAGAGGACATCATGAGCACAATAGAGGTAAGCATGCCCATGCACACAAAAGGAAATGGGGGGCGGAGAGACTGCTGCAGCTGAGCAGATCAGGACAGGTTTCAGGTACCCATATGGACAAATGGGGGGGGGTATAGAAAGAGCTCTTGGTTTGGAAGTCAATAGTCTAAAATGTCATTACAGCCAAATGACTAGTCCACAGAGAATCCAAAGAGCACTTCCGAGGTATCCTGTCTCTAGTTTGTCTTTCCCAAGCTAGTTATGAATTGTCCCTTCCCCTTCAGATTCTGTATGTCTTGAGAGCAGGAACTACATTTGCCTTCCTTTGTCTCCCCAGTCCTTAGCACATTTGGCATATAGTTGGTGTTTAATACATGTTCACTGACTTGGATGCAGAAAAGCCCTTAGAGGACAATGAGTCCAGTTGGCTCAGATTTGAAATGAAGCCACAAAAACAACCAAACAGAAATATTGTTCGACTGAGCATCAAGTGACCTGGATTCTAATCCTGCCTCTGATTGCTTCTACCTATGTGACTGTGGGAAATCACTCTGTGTGTCTTTGCTTTAATTTCTTTATTTAAGAAATGTAAGTGATCCATGAACCACCTTCCTGGAAAAGGCAGCGAATGCTCTGTAACCCTTTTATGGACCAAGGTTCATTGTACTATTGTTACATTACACAAGCCCCAGTGAATGAGGACCAGCCAATGGAATTATATATAGTTACCATTCTGGATCTGCTTGAATATGGAGGAATTTTAGGACCTGCTTCC
The DNA here is from genome assembly GCF_028583685.1 of Petaurus breviceps papuanus. Lineage (NCBI taxonomy): Eukaryota > Metazoa > Chordata > Mammalia > Diprotodontia > Petauridae > Petaurus > Petaurus breviceps. The sequence goes on from NW_027186310.1 coordinate 2,181,435, forward strand.
AGCAATTACTGAACCAAAGTGGAAAGAACCTTAGATTTCGGTAGGTCATGATAAACTCATCTGTTCCTTGGTCATACTTCTTTCTCAGAGACAGCATCATCAAGGAATGAACCTCTGGACTTTCTTGAAGTCTCTCAAGTAGCAAGCAGTGACCTCTAGACTCTATATTATTGGTGTGGGAAGGGGAAGAGAGAGGGACCAGCTATGATCTTTCTCATCTCCCCATCACTTCTTCAATTAGTCAAGCTTGTATCTGAGCCCCAGTCTACTTTTCCTGATTTCTATTTTGTTTCTGAAGTAGGTAACCAAGCAGATGTTTTTGAGCTGAGTGTATCCAAGATTGGAGGAACTTGGTGAGCTGGAGAAGCTCAAGGACTAGAATTGGTTGGTGACAAGGGTCATTCCCTCATCAGAGAAAGTGGCCACTGACTGGAGGATTGACCCAAGCCAAGAAATGTTTGAACTTGGCCAAATCAAGGTGAGATATAAAACACAGAATTCTAAGTCCTGCTTTATGTTCTAAAGAGGTTCAAATATCAGCTTCCCAGCACACTATTGTTATAAGGTGATGATTCTAGCCCTGCTGATATGTGCTGTGAATCTCTTATGATTCAAAATTCTTTTGTATGTAGGATTAAAGTACCTGTCCCATACCTGATTCATGTTGTGTACTGGATGCCTTTGTTACTCACTCCCTTAGCAGAAACCATGAATGTGGGCCAAAATTAAGTCATCCCCAGGCACAAGGGGGGAAGGTTCAATGAAGTAAAACCCTGGATATGAAATGTGAAAATAGGGACCCTGACCCCCTTTTACCTAAAGGAAGGCTCCCCAGGACTCAACCTGATCAAAACCATGTCTGGGCATAGAACAAAGTGGCACAAGAGCAGATACTCAAGATTAGAAGTTAACCGGGTGTTGCAAAAGTCCTAGTGCAGTTTGAGCTATAGTACACTAAAACTGCATTAAGACTTTTTGAACACCCTGCATAAAACTTTATGATGCAAGGCAAAATGTGAATGTGACCTAAGCATGCCCCATTTGGTGTTGTCGAGAGAGAGCCTCAGGTCTGAAATCAGGAATGTATGAGTTCAAATCAAACCTCAGAGACTAAGTAGCCACACCAACCTGGGCAAACCACATAGCTTCTTTCTGCCTCAGTGTCTTCACCTGTAAAATAAGGATAGTAACACTACCAGCCTCACAGGCTTGTAGTGAGGATTAAATAAGATATTAGTTCTAAAGTGCTTAGCACCATGCCGGGCAAATAGTAGGTGCAATATTAATGCTAAATCCCTTCCGTTCCTCTTCCCTTACCACTTCTGAGACCTTGGGTAAGTTTCTTGACCTCCAAGCTTCAGTGTCTTCATCTATAAAATTGTTGTTACAGTCATGTTTGACTCTCTGGGACTACATTTTTTCTTGGCAGAGATACTGGAGTGGTTTGCCATTTTTTTCTCCAATCATTTTACAGATGAGGAAAA
>NW_027186310.1:2184983-2220650 GCF_028583685.1 Petaurus breviceps papuanus
ACAGAGAGAGACAGAGACAGAGAGAGACAGAGACAGAGAAACAGAGAGAGCGAGCGAGAGCACTCTGGTTTGTTTCTAAATGTTCCTGGGTTGTGTGCCTTGACAGAATTTTTAGCTTTTGTCCATCATCTCCTTCCCCTTACCCCCCCCCCCATACACACACATCCCATACGCATTCCTATCCATTTCTGGAAGGGACCTTAGAACACAGACTGTCAAAGCTGAAGGAGTTCTTGGTACACAGAATGTCAGAATCTGGAAGGACCTTAGAACAGAGAAGACAAAATGCCAAGTCTGGGAAGGACCTTATAATACAGAAACAACATGTTAGAGCTGGGAAGAACCTTAGCATATGCAATACAGAAGGTCAGGGCTAAGAGGACATTCAGAGTCTGGACCATAAACATCAGAATTGGGAGGGATCTTAACACATAAAGAAAAATATCAACATTGAAAGGAAACTTAGAACAGAGTATGTCAGAGGCAGAAAGGCCCACAGAACATAGGGTACAATGTCCAATCTGGGAGGGACAGAGCATCAGCATCAGCCCCAAACGTGAAGAGAAACCAAGGACCAGCGTGACACTCCCTGAGGTGCCAGCTGGCTTAGTTTCAAAATAGAATGTTATCTATGTGTTGTCATGCATTTATTTCTTTGGATTGTTAAGGATTTCCCAGTTATATTTTAGTGTGGTTCGGCTGCCCGCGGTGGTGTTGTGGTCTGTGGATTTGAACTCTCGACTTGTAACACAGAAAATGAGAGGGGCAGTGGCCCTTTAGAATCTCCTAGTCTTGGCTTCTCATTTCACAGACAACAAAATCAAAGTCGACAGTGAAAAAAAGACATGCTCAAGGTCACAGAGCAAGAAACTTAGCCTAAGAGGAGGATGAGAGTTCATGGATCCAACCTGGAGGGCGCTGATTTAGGAAATATTTTCCTTCAGGAGAAAGTCAGGTTCTGTGAGAATGGGGTGCTGGGAGATGCTCCCCTTTCATTGGTAAACTCTTATTCCCTGGACCTTCTCCTTCAATGTTTTCTGGCTAGTTTTCTGCCAGTGCCTTCACCCCCTGATTCCCCATTCTTCCTTCATATGACGTGCTCACCCTCAGAGGACCAGACAAGCTGCTCCTCTCCGTGTTTCCCAAATGTCTCCTGCACTCACGTGCTTCTGCCAGCCTCCCCTCCTCCTTTTTGCTGTGAAGGCCAACCACACTGTCAGAGCTGCTCGATTTCCCTTTCTTCCACCAGGGATTATGGGCTGCTGCAGCCTGGAGGGAGGCTGTGATGGAGAGAGTAGATAGAAACTTAAGTTTGGCAACTGAAGAGTTGGGTTCTAATCTTGACCCTGTAACTTCCTTTACTTCCTATGGGAGCTGAGCTACATTACCCAATTCATTCGGACTACAGTTTGCACGTCTGTAAAATGGGACATTAGTTCCAGCTCTAGATTGTGTTTTAAAGGTGTCATGTTTCGTTTCTTTGCCTTTTTTTTCCTAATTGGCCGTTTCTGTTCTAGGAATGTGAGGGCACACAGGGACGTGTGTTTCATTTACAGGCACATCAGTCGTGTGAGTAAGTAGACTACAAGCTGTTAGATGCAGGTTATTGGAATGGAGAGTAACCGGAGCCCTAAGAGACATATAATGGGCTGGTCATGTGGTCAGACTGAGGAGTAATGGATGGACAGCTCCTGGCCTTAGCTGGCATCATTTCAATGTCAAGGAAGAGGAGGGAAGTCTGCTCAGTCTCTTGGGGGAGCCCTCACATCCATCCCATGGGAGGACACAGGCAATACTTCCTCAGGATTGGTGGTCACAGATGGGTGGGCATCTTCATTGGAAGGGATGCAACGAGCACTCTCATAGATCATCTCATTTGGGAACCTTAACTCCAGACCACAATGAGACCCTGAACTGCAGAGAGCAGGATGCTTCTCTTAGAGAGACCCTGTCTGTCTCTCTCAGTGGCACATACTGTGTTCTGCACATAGTAGGTGTCTCATCAATATTCTTTGAATAAAAATGGTGGAGGTCTACCCTACTTATTCTGTGGATGATCTCCTTAGACTTCACTACACCCTGAGAGAACTACTACAGAGGGAGTTATCACCTTTTTACTAAAGAGGAAACAGGCCAAGGGAGGTGAATGACTTGTCCAAGGTCACAAAACTGGCAAGCATCCAACCTCTGATCCCCCTTGCCTGAAAGTTCAGCCCTCTCTCCACTCCTGGATTCATGCGGAACACAAACAATTACACATTCATTTATAACTGAATATGCCAAAGCATGGAAAGGGCCATCACTTCCCAGATGAGCTCCTCAGTATCCACAGCCTCTCCCCAGAGCTTCCTGCTTCAATGCCTATATCTGGGCAGACATCAGTCCTTCTGAGATCAGCATGGGGGTGAATGCTCTGTCCCATTGGTATCTGTCATCCTTACTCCTGGCTGCTTCAGCTGGCTTTCCAGATTTCTTCCAATTCTTACTATTTATCATCTTTAATGACACATTAATGGCTGGGAACAACAGAACACTGAGATCTCAGTAGAATCCCGATTGCTAATGAGCAAAAGGGCGGTGGACGTGTTTGTTGAATTGTACTGAATCCAAAGAAGACCTGTGGTCGTTGTCAGCAGGCTGTAGCATATGGCTAACAAAGTGATGAGGGTCTGCATTCTGGGTGGACAAGGGCTTCCAGGCGAGTGGGCAGCTTCTCCATTGGGGAAGGAGGGCACAAGGAGGTAAGGACCTGGAGTCAGGAAGACCTGAGTTCAAGTTCTGGGCAAGTCCAAAGTTGTAGGTGTCTTAGTCTCCTCATTTTAGAAATGGGGACAGGCAAGAATAGTGCCTTTTTCCCAGGGTTGCTGTGAGGATCAAATAAGTTTCCATATATAAAGTACTCTGCAACCCTGAAAGCCCTCCATAACTGCTAGGTTTCCTCAATATCGGCCACGTTCTTGTCATTGTTGTTGTCAGCAGCCGTTCACTCCTCTGCCCCTCCCTGCTCTGAGGTCCTTAGCCGTTCTCTCCTCTCACACAGCCTACACACAACCGGGTTCAGGTCTCTGCTATCTCTGACAATCTCTTCTCAGGTCCTTCCCAGATCCGACATTTCTATTTCTATCCTCAGCTGCTCCCCGACTGTTAACTGACCTGGCAAGTCATCCTAGCTGGTGATTTTCCAGCTGACTTCTGGAGGGTCTCTCTGGCAGTGACCCTGCCTGGGGTCTCCTTCTTAAGCTCCCCCCACTCCGGCTTGTCCCTGCCTACTGACTCACCTTTCCTGGCAGCTTTGCCCCTGAAGGATTCGGTTGGTAGAATCACCTCTCACTACTTTCCAGAGTCGACTCCCTGGCCTTCCCTCCTCTCTGATACATTAGTACCAAGCATTAAGAGGTTTTGGGGTAGACTTAATGCCTTTCTTTTATTCAAAGCTATGTTTGTCTTTTAAAAATGTAAATGAGACCTGCTGTTTCTGAAGAAATCCCGGGTGAACCTGCTAGCAACTGTTTCAGGCCTCTCCTAATTGTCTGTCCTTCACCCCAGGAATCCCTTGCACACACACAAAATCTACTGGGATAGGATCCTAGGGAACAGGGTCCTCCTACATTCTTGTTCCATAAGATCAAAGGGGAGAGCCCAGCTCTTCTCTAGGCTGTTCACCATTCCCTGCCTGGGTTGGGCTGCAGAAGAAACCAAGCCAGAAGCAAAGCTTCTCACGATAGGGTGCTTTATTCCGTTCTCATTATGCGACCTCCTCTCACAGCATCCCTCACCTCACAAGATACTCCAGCCTAAGGGGACTATTTAGCATTTTCCCTGTATAAAATTCCATGACAATTAAGACAGAGCAGGGAAGGAGATTTCCTAGCAGTCTTGACACCACCCAAGTAGACAGTCCCCATTTTCCTCAGAGATAAGTCCCTGGTCGAGGGAAATGAATGGAGAATGAATTGTCCATTGCCCTCCCGATAGCAAAATGTGGGAAGCTGCTCATTCAATATGACTCATCTACCTTCCGCTCTGCCTCCTTCATTATTGCCATCCTTTTCAGAGAAGCTCGTGTTCATGAAAATCTGAGCTTCCTTTGAAGTAAGCAGGGATCTGCCCTGGAATCCTGTCCTTGAACACACAGAGAGTCAAGATGAATAGCTCTACACAAGTGGATGAACCCACTGAGTCTGCTGGACCTGGGGCTGCCTGCAGGAGGACAACAGTTCAAACTGCAAAGCTGACGTACTAGGGAGAGGGGCATAACTGCACACGGAAAAATCCCTCCCATTTCTAGATCTGCACCAAGATTCACAAAGCAGTTTCTTTGTAATGATGCTCTGAGGAGATAGTATATGTGACATCATCTGAATTTCATGAGTGAGGAAACAGGTCCAGAGAGGGTGTCTTCCTGCTATGGGTCTGCATGTAGTGCTGTGGCACATGGGAACATGTCCCTGCAACTTAAGCCATAAGTCACTACGAACTATCAGACCATTGATAAACATACCCTAACACAACCTGGGGGATTTTCTGGGGAGAGCAAATGTTTAACAAGGGGAAGAATCTAGAGGAGTGGTCCTTGAAAGTACCAACTTAATCACAGAAAAGGGGCCAGATAATGAGATGTTAGACTAACTGAAAATGGAGCCACCCCAGGTGAACCTTTTGGGAGGTTCGAGAGAGTTCTTTGAATGAATCAAAGGGCCAGTCTTAGAATGACCTTTAAAAGTCAGTTCACTGATTCCAGGAGACAACTTTGAAAATGGAATCAGAAAAATTGACTCAATTAGTAGCAGCATGGACCTAGAGAAAGGGAATCTGTAAGGAATAACCTAGAGCTAAGAAAATGGAAACAGGCCGAGGTGACCACTGCCCCGTGCAGGATTGGAATGGAGGCTGGCTGGGACAAATAGCTAAGAGGTATTTGCAGACAGAAGTTGTGTTTTTGCAATTAATGGAACTATAGAGTTCAAGGGGATGATCTTACAGTTCCTTTCCCTTCATAGAGGTCTTTCATGGAAGGTAGCCTGAATTTTTTTTCTCCTCTTACCATGGTAGTGAGGGGCTAAGGGGACAGAGAAAGGTGTGACTGTGTTTATCTTTCTTTGTTTTAAATATTTACTTTTAAAAAAAAATGTGTTGACCACTAGCAACTGCTAATTTGAATTGTACCTGGTAATCATACATTTGGGAGAAAGTAATTTAGGAAGTATCTCCAGAAGAGAGAGAGGTAGATATCACACTGAGGTATTTTGCCAGGAGTTCTATCTCTGGCTGGGGGCTCAAAGACAACAAAATATAAAGAGAATAATGCATCCTTTGAGACTTATTTCTAAAGTAGAGAAGAACCATTAAATTGGGGAAAAGCCATCTGAGCAACAAATTAGTGGTAGTTTGAGGGGTATTATCACCTTTATTTCACATATTATATTCTAAAATCCCTCCTACCTTAGTTATTGAATAGTATAAGTTCCCTACCAACTCTGACATCCCCTGATACTGACCACCTCTTCTGTCGATGTCCTAAGGCCTTTGCTTTTCTGTTTAAAGGCACTTACTTCTAGCTTTGACATTCTTATCAAAGGTCTTGTCCAGTTTGGACATTTTCTGTTCTAAAGTCACTCATCATTCTGACATCCTCTCTTGTGAGTTCTCTCCCAATTCTGATAAGTTCTGTTCTAAAGACCCTCCCAGCTTTGACATTTTGTGACTCTGATAAGCGGCATAATCAAGTTTTTTTTTTCATAGCAGGTTATGAAACATGTTCCCATTCAGTGGCTGACGTTTTTTAAACCACACCCTCGGAAGCTTGACAGGGGAGGGATTTTTGCCCCATTTTACAGGGGAATGTGAGGGTCCAAGGAACAAAGTAACACCCTCAGAACAGCTTCTAAGTAATAGAGAAAAGACTCATTTTGCATATTCTGTTTCTAAAAAGCAGTATTGCTTTAAATGTAACCCTAGCCTGGCCTGGGAAGGGTGAGAGGGGAGGGCAGATGGGAAAATACTTCCTGTCTTCACAAAGTTGGTATTCTGTTGTGGTAGAGAGTTGAAAATCCCTAGTAATAGACAGCAACCAGAGGTCTGGATAGTCCTAGGAACACCCAGACTGGCCTTAGGTTAATACATTGGCTTTTAATTACAGCCTTTTCATTAAAGCAGTTTTAGGATAACCTCTTCTTGGATCTAATTAATGAAAACCACTTGAATAAATCATGTGCTTAGTTAGACAGTCATCAAGCATTTATTGAGCCCCTACTATGTGCCAGATTTCAAATGGTTCCTCAAAGGGTAACTTACTCAATGGTCCTGTGGTGCCCTAAGGGATATAATAGCCCTTCCCAAAGGGTCTGCTGAACATACCAAGACCAGTTTAGCCATTCTCAGTATTCACCTTATCTAGCAAGGATGTGTTACCAGAATAATAAAAAAAAACTAGTATCTCTTCCTTATAAGCAGTTTCTTAGGGGAAAAAAAATGGGGCATTAAATTGGATTCCAACCTTCACTTTGAGCGCAAATCCTGCCCAGGCATCCTTTCATGGGCACCAGGCAGTTTACTCAATGCACAGGGGACTCTTTATTTCTCTTTTTAACAGGAATGAACCTCTTGCTCTGCCCCTTGGAAAAATGCACATAATAAAACCAACGGGATGCAAGGATCATTTATTTGTGTCTGCAGGCCTTAGAAGCACACTGGCCCCAAAGCCCAGGAATGAGTCTCAGCCTGAGCCGGGGGTGAAAGGGGGATAAAGGGGGGGCATAAAGAGAGAAGGTTTGACTGTTTCTAAATATCAGAAACAAATGACTGAAGGTCAAGATATTCAGGTTTGTTTGATTGAGAGGGAAAGGACAAGGGTAAACTGGAAATCCTGCTGCTGTCCTTTGGTTTACATGGAATTCTAACAGGGAATAATCAAGGCTGCTCCTTAATCCAGATAAGCCCAAGACCAGGTGGGTGGCAATGGGGCCCAAGTGCGTCCCTCGCTACTTTCCCATATCCCTTCCAAATATAGACATGAGCTCAGTGATCCCCATCAACCCAGGGTGCCTTACTAATACCTATGTACTATAAAGGAGAAAAGCAGAAAGGGAAGAAAGAACGGAGAGATTGACGATGGAAGAGAGGGTGGGAAGAAGGGAGAAAGAGAGAGAGGGGGGAAGTAACAAAGGAATGGAGGGAAGAAAGAGAATAAAGATGAGAAGAAGGGATGTGGAAAGAAAAGAGGGTGAGATAGAAGGAATGAGGGAGGAATGAAGAAAAGGAGTGTAAAAATAAAAGAGAAAAAGGAAGAAGGAATAAAGGGAGGAAGGGAGGGGGAGGGTATTGTGTGTTATTACTAGCATTTTTCAAAGATGAATAAGCTAAAGCTTTGAGAGACTAAATTTATGCCACATAGTAGAGTGGGAAGGCCATTAGATCTGGAATCAGTGGAACTGGTTTTCGGTCCTTGCTGTGCTATGTGAATTATCTCCAATTTCTCCTGCCTAGAACTTGTCTAGACATGATCATTTGTCTGCTGTCTTCCCCCATTAGACTATGAGCTCCTTGAGGGCAGGGACTATTCTCTGCCTTCCTTTGCATCTTCTGAACTTGTCACAGTGCCTGGCATATAGTAGATGTTGAATAAATACAGGTGACTGTATCCTTGGGGAAGTCATTTGGTTTCCCTGTGCCTCAGTTTCCTCATCTGTAAAAGGAGGGAGCTATAGTAGAAGACTTCTGGGCTCCTACACAGCTCTTGCCCTCTGATCCTATGAATTATTGGCCCACAGTACCCAGCTGTTCAGAACTTGACGCCAGGGCTTTTGACTCTGAGGCTGGAGCTCTTTTCAGCACAGCATGCTCACCATTGTGCAAATGAGGAAGCCTCAATTTCCCCAGGAAAGTCACCCACTCTCCCAGGGACTCGACTTGCCAAAGGTGGCACAGCAGGTGGATGGGAAAGCTAAAACTCACACCCCTATTTTTCCATCCTTGCTTTCCTACCACACCAATCTCCTCTTTCTATGTGGCTGCCATGAAGGTCAGAAAGATAACCATATTCCAATCATGTATCTTAACATGGGTTTTTAAAAGGACGATGCCCTGCACCAATGGAAGGGATTACTGGATTATTTTCCACCCATTCAACTAACACTTATTCAACAAACATTTAATGAGTCCCAACCATCTAGAGTACTGGTAACAGAAGGAACATGCTCAAAATGAATGGAGGATTTTATCTGGTATGAAGAATTAGCATGTCCTACTTGAGCCACATAAATCTGATTTTCCCTGTGAGATGCAATCTCAGAGTTCTTCTTCTAACCCTCTATGGTCTCACCTTAGTTTGGGGCTGACTCTGGACTCTCCAAGGGTTTATTGGATGAGCACAAACTCTGACCATCCCTGCCAGACTGGAAAGTCACCTAGTGTAGCCCCAGTGATGGATTGTTAATCATTCAAGGACAAGAGAGGCTCATCACCAGAGCCATCATCACCAGGGGTTATCGTTTTCAGTTACAGAAGCTCATCAAGACTACTATTTAGATTTAACAGCCAGTGTCCCTGATAAAGGCCTAATTTCCAAAATATGTAGAAAACTGAATCAAATTCATAAGGATCCAAGTCATTCCCCAATTGATAAATGGTCAAAGGATATGGACAGGCAGTTTTCAGATGAAGAAATTAAAACTATCCATAGTCATATGAAAAAATTTTCTAAGTCACTATTGATAAGAGAAACGAACATTAAAACAACTCTGAGGGACCACATCTCACTGGTCAGATTGCAAACATGACAAAAGAGGAAAAAGATCAGGGTTGCAGAAGATTTGGGAAAATTGAAACACTAATGCATTGTTGCTGGAATTGTGAATTGATCCAACCATTCTGAAGAGCAATTTGGAACTATGCCTAAAGGGCCATAAAAATGTGCATACCCTTTGACCCAGCAATACCAATTCTAGGGCCGTATCCCAAAGAAATCATAAAAACTGTAAAAGGACTCACATGTACAAAAAGATTTATAGCAAGTCTTTTTGTGGTGGTCAAAATTGGAAGTTCAGGGATGGCTAGGTGGTGTAGTGAATGGAGCACCAGCCCTGGAGTTAGAAGGACCTGAGTTCAAATCCGGTCTCGGATACTTAAAACTTACTAGCCATGTGACCTTGGGCAAGTCACTTAACCCCAATTGCCCTCCTCCAAAAAAAATTGGAATTTGAGGGGATGCCCATCAATTGGGGAATGACTAAACAGGTGGCACACGAATGTAATGGAATCGTATTGTTCCGTAAGAAATGATGAGCAAGCAGACTTCAGAAAAACCTGGTACAACTTGCAGGAACTGTTGCTGAGTGAAGTGAGTAGGACTCTGTGCAATGACTAACCTTGGCTTGGCTTTCTCAGTAATGCAATGATCCAAGAAAATTCCAAACGGCTCATGATGGAAAATGCTATTCACATGCAGGGACAGAACTATGGAGGCTGAGTGTAGATCCAAGTGCACTATTTTTCCTTTTCTTTTTTTCTCATGTTTTCCCCCCTTTGGTTCCAATTCTTCTTTTCAGCATGACTAATGTGGACATATATTTAATATGATTGTGCATGTATGGCCCATACATGATTGCACATCATCTTGGAGAGTGAGGAAAGGAAAGAAGGCGAGAAAATTTAAAACTCATAATCTTATGAAAGAGAATGTTGAGAGCTAAAAGTGAATAAACAGATATTTTTAAAACTGGCAATTAGGGCAGAGAGGAGTTGAGGTTCATGTCACTGAAGGGTCTCTATAAGCCTGTAGTCTAATCACAGCCTGAAACAAGACTCCCCAGGGGAAAAAAATACCCCATTCAATCTCTGCATAACCCACTGCCTTCACACACACCCATTTTGGACAGCTCTGTCATTGGAAAATTGCCCTTGTCATTAAGCCTAACCTGCCTCTTTGTACTTCCCACCCACTGGAGAGAAGAATCACTGCATAAAATGCTAACATCTTCAAAGATGGAGGGGCTGTGCTCAGCTGTTGCCTGGAGAACTTCCTGAAAAATGGGATATGGTATTATCTTGAGACACAAGTCTATGAGGGGAGGGGATCAGGTCTCCAGGGGACCTCTTGGAAAGGCCCAGTTATATCTGCAACACTCCCCAAGACTTACTCCTGAATGTCTCTTTCTAAAGAATTTTAGCTAGACTCTGAAAGGATCAATGATGCCTCGTTGTTTCCTTCACTTACAGGATAAGACACCATCAGGTCTTGAAGCCTCCTGAAGCATCATGCATTGCTATCCCTCATCATTCAGGGGCCCTGAAGGTTGAAGTGCCTTGTTTAAAATTACACCTAATGATGATGCTGGAGACAGTTTAGGACCTCCGTTTCCTGACTCTCTCATAACTTTCATTAGTACACACTGTCTTTGTAAGAAGGTGTGTGTACCTCTGGCATTGTGCCCAGCTCAGTGCTAGGGAGTCTTTCTGAAAGGGTTGTAGACTTAATAGTAGTTGTGATAAAGAAGGAAGACCAAAGAGGAAAATGGAGGAATGAGTGATCATGGTCCATTGGTGGTGGGTGGTAGTGGGGACAGAGCAGTCATGGTATTTTAACTTGAAAACTATTCAAGTCAGGACTCTGATCTTTTAATGCATCTGCCTACCAGCAGTCATCAATCATTGGTTACCTGCCCCAAGCCAGGAGCTGTGTGAGTCCTGCTAGTACATATATTGCAGAGGGAATGGCAAGGAGGGATGGAAATATGACCCTTGGTGAAAACAGAGAATTTGGTTCAAAAAACAGGTGACATTACCTGAACTAACTATTGCAACCTCACCAGGCAAATAGGCTTGAGCTCCTGTGTGTGTGTGTGTGTGTGTGTGTGTGTGTGTATGCACACTCACTTGTACGGTGCGCAAGGGTTTGCTCATCTCTTCCTTCCTCTGTCTCCTTCCTATCTCTCCCTCTCTGTCTCTGTCTTTCTCTTCCTCCCTCCCTTACATTTTAATTCCTTCTTCCATCTTTCTCCATTTTTTTCTTTCTCAGTGTTTCTCTCCTTCCTTGAACAAATTGCATCTAGTTAAAATGTAATTGTCAGACAATAAATTCTAACTTGTTGTACCTGTTTCTACATCAGATCCAAACTTGGATAAGTCAGCCAGTCAATAAGCATTTCTCCAGTATTCCTATGTGCCTGGCACTGAGCTAAATACTAGATATATCAAAAGGTCAAAGGCATTGTGTGGCTTTCAAGACTGTCCTGGTCAGCCTCGGGAGACAGCATATGCATGAATCTGTACCAAGATGCTATGGACCAGATCGAACGGGATAAGCAACATGGAGAAGGCACCTGCATTGAGGGGATCAAGAAAGCTTTCCTGTTGAGAGTAGGATTTCAGATGGAACTTTAAGGAAGCATGAAGGCAGCAATGGGGGAAGCGCATTCCAGGCGTGTGGGAGAGCCAGGTAAAATGCGCAGAGTGGGGAGATATCATCTTGGAATACTAAGAAGGAGACCAGTGGCCCTAGGTCACAGAGGATGTGAAAGGGCAGGAAGTCATAAGACTAGAAAAGTTCCATTATACGCATAGCCGTCAATCCACAGAGCCGTCAGAATGAATTACAACTCATGTGTGCCTTCTAATACAGGTCAATTCTTAGCTATATTTTCCCATAGAATTTTTCTCACATTTCTTTTTCCTCCTTCCTCCTTCTTCCCCTCTCTCTTGCTCCTTCATTCCTCCAAGTTCTAAATCTATAATACTAAGAATGACTTACTTGAAATCCATACATGTTAGAGACTTTAACACAGATTGTTCGCCTCTGAGAATAGAATTATTTTAAGCATTCCAACTGTCTTTCCATTTTACAGATGAGGAAACTAAGGCCTAGTTTCCTTTTTCTCTCTTTTTCAATCTCTTCTTTTCTTTTTCTCTATCTTTCCTGTTCCCTTCTTTTCTTTCTCTCCTTCCCTGTCTCTGTCCTTTCTTTCTCTGGTTCTCTATCTCCCTCTCCCTTCCTGTGTGCTTGTCTCTCTGTTTATATCTTTCTGTGTCCCTCTGTCTCTCTATCTGAGTCTGTTTCTGTATCTTTTACCTCTTTATTCATTCTGTTTCCCTTTCCTCTTTTTTCATACATGACACCAAATTAAGGGATTTGAATGTAACCTACAGGATGAGCCTATCTCAATTCTCTAGAGTCACCAAAGTTAGCATTGATATTTCCATCCACAAATGGGAAGGGAGAGAGGATGAAGGGATCAGCCACAGGGAAACAGGAACTTCTCAGCTGCGGTTGGATGAGGTGACCTCTGAGGTCCGTTACAACTCTGCTACCCCATGCCTCCTTGGAAAGAAAAATAATTAAAAGCAATTTGTCTTTTTTTTTCTAAAATAAAAATAGCCACAGGCCATTACAATCTTGAGTCTCACAGGTTATTATTCATAAAATGAAATGTATCATTTATTTTACACACACACATACACGCAGAAATGCTCCCCCCACACACACACACACCCCAGACATCCCCAGAGAGGTAACCTTTCCAGACCTCCGTGTTTTGAAACCATGTAAGTCCTTCAATAGATGGGATAGACTTTTTTTTTTTTTGGGGGGGGGGGGCCTTGATCCACAATACTTATCACTGTAGCAGTCACAAAATTTCTGACTTACTTTAACACTTTGAGTCTGTGATTGGGTGGGATGGATTTCCCTCCAGATAAGCAAATTCCCACTTCTGTGGGCCTTACCAGGGTGGCTTTGTGAAAGCTCTCATGACCAGCCGGACCTGGGTCCTTGTCAATATCATCTCTGGGTCACTATCTCTCAGGGAGTTGGACGTGAGTTACCAGACGCTTCCCTAACTCTCATCAAGGTGTGAACAGGGCAAACTATCAGCTAACATTTGCTAGGCAGTGAGGAATGGGATTCTAGAAAGCATTGCAAAAGGGTAGGGACAAGTGATGAGATTAGTAAGGGCTGGAGTAGATATAGGCAGTCTTCTTTAGCATCCTTCATGGGGTGACACAGCAGTGTGGGTTTCCCATCACGGCCACACGATAACAGTTGAATTGTCACAACTGACCCTCCTCCTATGAGACAGGATGCTATGAGGAAAACATCTTCCCTCATTGGCCAGAATGTTCTTTGTCTTCCTCTATGCTAAAGATCAAGGGACTTCAGCACTTTATGCTTGGAATCTGCATCATTTAAAAGCAGTCAGCCGGAAAATAGAGCAATAGTTTCCTTTCAGCAAGCCTTGGTTGAGACCTATTGTGTGGAGACTGTTGAGCTGGGTGAGGAATAGGAGATGTCTGCAGTATAAGCCTTCTCAGAAGAAACACACAGTTCAGTGGGGAGAAAGGCATGGCCTCAAAGCACGACCTTCCATTTGTATGGAGGACCTAGGTTGTAATTGGCCTCCATTCCTTACTGTCCCTGTTATCTTCAACAAACCCTTCTATCTTTCTGGTCAACACATAATGGCCCTGCAATGGGAAGGATTGGAACCAGACTGTGTCTAAGCTAGGTCTAGGATTCTGCATGCACAAATAATACGAATGATATTTGAATTTGCCCACAGCGGAATTTGCGCTAACTCAGGGAATCCGATTCCCATCAATGTGGTTAGCAACATTAAGCACCTTCATTGTGGAAAGAACCCTGGGCTGGGAGTCAGATCTGTTTTCTCTTTTGCACTCTGCCACATTTTGCTAGCTGTGTGTCAGAAGGAGCTTCATAAGACAGCAACATGCTCTGCGTTTGGTGTCAGGGCTACTTAAATCTTGG
Source organism: Petaurus breviceps papuanus (assembly GCF_028583685.1). Classification (NCBI taxonomy): domain Eukaryota; kingdom Metazoa; phylum Chordata; class Mammalia; order Diprotodontia; family Petauridae; genus Petaurus; species Petaurus breviceps. The sequence continues at coordinate 2,198,740 of NW_027186310.1, forward strand.
CTCTTCCATTTACTGTTGCTGTGACCATTTCCCACTTTGAGCCTCAGTTTTCTCATTTTTATATTAGGATAATAGAATTTGCCAGGAGGAATCTGCTTTGTAAACATGAACATGCAATTCAAAGACTAGATTTTACTATTAATATATGCAAGGAAGTGTGGTACAGAAATAGTTATGGGCATGGTTACAAAGTGGGTGCTTAATCAATGTTTTTTGATTGAGTACTTGCTTCCGTGGTGACCCTTTAACAAGGCTGTTATACCTCCTTAATGTCTACCCTTTCAAAGGGTTAGGGTTCAGTCTGGACAGACCATATGGAGAGAGAACAAAATGACCCATCATTACTTTTCTGAAGCAGGGGGTATTAACTCGGAGCCTGTGAACTGTAATCCTATTTATTTTATGCATTTAACAACAACATTATTCTGAAAAGGGGTCTATAGGCTTCATCTAATTGCCAAAGAGGTCCATGGTACAGACTAGAATGAGAACTCATGTCCTGAAGGATCTCCTTGTGTAAATAAGCTATTGATTAAACAAGCAGGGGATTCAAAGCCCTGAGACACTGACTGTTAAGATGAAAATTAAAACATGACAAGTCAGTTTTTTTAAAGATGAACACATTCCCAACTCAGAATTTCTTCCTCTGAGTTATCAAGTAGGAGGGAAGAAATGAAGTGAGAGAGGGAGGGAAGAAGGAAGGAAGGAAGGAAGGAAGGAAGGAATGAGAAAGCAAAGTAGAGGAAAAGAAAGAAAGACTAGCCAAAGCAACCAGGAACGGTGTGAGACTGTGCTGCAAAGGGATGGGGACTGATTTACAACACATAACAACAGATCTTGAAACCCTCTTGGAATGCTGTAGCAATATTTGACACTATGTTTAACTCATTCACCCCCTGGGATTATCCATCACCTTTCTCATTCCCAAGGAAGTGGTGCTGAACCAACTGGCGGTGAGAAGCAGGAACTTTGGGACTACAATGGACCCTGACCCTCATTCCCTGCCATTAACTTCCCAAAATGGGTCTCTCTCTCTCCTGGCAGGGAAAGGGTTGGTCCAACATAATGTTTCACATCAATTGTACTCATTTCACCAAACACTTACTAAGATACTGCTGCCTGCCAAGCCCCAGGCTAAGAGCTGGGGAAAATTGAGAATGGAGATGACAGGGGCATAGACCGCAAGCTTCAGAGGACCTTGGGGATCATATGATCAAGGATTTATAGCTAGAACAGACCTTTCTGTTCTACAGAATTTTTAGCATTTTACAGATGAGGAAACTGAAACCTATAGATCATATCATTCAACCATCTCCTTTCACAGATGAATAAGCAGAGATCTAGGGGAGGAAAAAGTCGAAGGAACTTGTCCAAGGTCACAGAGGTAGTAAATGACAGAAAAGTGATTCAAAACCAGATTTTCTGATGCCAAATTCTGGGTTCTTTACACTAAACCACAGAATAGTCTTCACCAAGTTCAATGTGAAACAGGACAAGTTAGCTTGAATATACAGACATCACGGTAAGTGCCTCCAAGATGGGAGGGGGAAGGGCCGTTACTCATGGGGAGTCAGGGAAGACTTCCTAGAGGAGAGGGCATTCAAAGAGGGCTTCACAAGTTGGGTAAAATAGGCCAAATGGGGAAGTGGGAACTTTCAAGCATAGAAAATATCCTGAATAAAGGGCCAGAGGGTACAGAGTGCAGGGCAACCTCAGGGAGGCAGAGAAAGATTCAGCTTGACTGGCATTAAGCAGAATAATCTGACAGTAGGAAAGTTAGGATAGGCTCAGATTGTGGAGGGCTTTTAATATCAGTCAGAAGAGAGTGAACTTGACTTTGAAACCAAATGACCATCATGGAAAGGCTTGGTTTTTGTTTGTTAACAGAATGGTGAGATGACTAGTTGTGTAGTGGATCAATAGTCAAATTGGGATAGTTCCTGAAAATCCAACTTCTCCATTTCTACAGATGAAGAAAAGACCAATAATGAATCTGCAATGTGTCCCAAGTCACACTGGTATCTATACATTTCAGCTTAGAGGTTTTATTTTTTTAAATAAGCAATTGGGGATAAGTAACTTGCTCAGGGTTACACAGCCAGTTATTTCTAGGTGTGGTGCTCAATATCTGAGCCCGGACTCGATCCCCAGGTCGTCCCTACACTGGAGCCGGTGCTCCTAATCACTGAGCCACCTGGCTGCCCCTTCAGCTTAGAGCTTTAAAAGACAAACTCCTCTCTGGCATCCAGACACTCACTCCCTCACCTAACCAGAGGTGAATCCTCCCCCCACCCTTAATCTGTTATTATCTGTTAATCCCCTCTCCCTCATCCAAACTGCAACACTCCACACAGTGAGATGCCCCGACTAGTGCTCAAAGAAAGACTCTTAATCCGGGGCCTTTTCCCTGGGTTTTGGGACATTGTTTTTGTCCTCTAAATATCTTGCACCCATTCCTATCCCCCTTTCTGAGCCTTTGAAAATACTGACATTCCTTTCTTCCCAAAAAACTCTAGCATTTTATATCCTTACATCTCTCCCTTCTCTGACTTTTTCAGTTATTTTATATTCCTCCTCAATTAACATTTTCTTTTCCTCTAATTTCATGAGTATGAACCTTGGGAGATAACCTCAACCAAACTGTAAGCTTCTTGAGGGAAGGATCCAAGTTTTGCATTTCCCTTTGGATCCTTTACCCACTTATCACAGGGATGAACACACATTACATGCTTTGGTCTCCTATTGATCCATTCCGATCCAACCCAAAGGTCACATCCTCCTAACAGCCTTCCTTGATGTTGGGGTCCTAATAACTAACAAAAATTGACTTTCCTACCTTAGATCATGACTTTATAGCAGGAAGGGACTTAAAAAGTCAGCTGGTCTGCCTGTCTCTGCTGCTCTGATAATGTATTAGTGCTAGATGGGGAGGAAGTCCATCCCTTTAATGAACTAGAACATCCAAGAGGCAAAGATTCTAAGCTGGCCAATTTCCATAGTAGCCTCAATAGCTGGCACAATGTTTTTCACATACTAGGTGCTGGACAAATATGCAATGAATAAAGTTTCATTGGTAAATTAAGTGAAATCTAGGGTCAAAAGGACAGAGAGTTCTTATTCTTATTGCTGGATCAATAAAGAAGCTCATGTAGAAAAAAAAAATAATTACAAAATTCATTTGAAGAACAAAAGGTCCATAATATCAAGGGAATTTATGAAACAAAAGGCTAGGGAAGGTGGATTAGCCACATTGGGTGTAAAATTGTGTGATAAAGCAGAAATCATCAAAACTCTTTGGTACTGGCTAAGAAATAGAGTAGTGAATCAGTGGAAGGGTTGGGTACATAAGACTCAACAATCAATGACTATGTTAATCTACTTTTTGACAAGTCCAAAGAATCTAGCTTCTGAGATAAGAACTTACTATTTGACCAAAAAAAAACCTACTGGAAAAACTGAGAAATAATATGGCAGAAGCTAGGCCTATCTTATGCCATATTCCAAGATAAAGTCAAAATGGGTACATGATTTAGACATAAAGGGTGATACTACAAATAAATTAAGAGAGCAAGGAATAATTTACCTGTTATATCTATGGAGAAGGGAAAAAATATGACCAAACAAGAGATAGAGAACATTATGAAATGCAAAATGCATAACTTTGATTGCATTAAATTAAAAAATCTTCTGCACAAACAAAGCCAATGCAACCAGGATTAGAGGGGAAGCAGAGAGCTGGGAAACAATTTTTTACACTCAGTACCTCTGATAAAGGTCTCATTTCCAAAATGTATGGAGAATTGAGTCTAATTTACAAGAATACAAGCCATTCCTCAATTGATAAATGATCAAAGGATATGAACAGGCAGTTTTCAAAGGAACAAATTAAAGCTATCTATACTTACATGAAAAAATGCTCTAAATCACTATTGATTAGAGAAATGCAGATTAAAACAACTCTGAGATATCATATCACACATGTCAGATTGGTTAACATGACAAAACAGGAAAATGATAAATGTTGGAGAATGTATGGGAAAATTGGAACCCTAATGCATTGTTGGTAGAGTGATTTGTGAATTGATCCAGCCATTTTGGAAAGCAATTTGAAAGTATGTCCAAAGTGCTATATAACAGTGCATAATCTTTGATCCAGTAATATCACTTCTATATCTGTATCCCAGAGATAATAAAAATGGGGAAATTGACTCATATATATGAACTACTTACAGCAACTTTTTGTGATGTCCATGAACAGGAAATTGAGGGGATACCCATCAATTGCCGAATGGCTAAACAAGTTGCGGTATACCAATGTAGTGGAATACTATTGTTCTATAAGAAATAATGAGCAAGCAGACTTCAGAAAAACCTGGGAAGACTTGCATTAACTTATGCTGAGTGAATTGAAGAGAACCAGGAAAACATTGGACATCCTAACAGCATCATTGTGTGATAACTAACTGTGACAGACTTAGCTTTTCTCAGCAACTTGAAGATCTAGAACAATTGCAAAAGACTCAGGATGCAAAATTCCATCTCCATCTAGAGAAAGAACCATGGAGTCTGAATGCAGATCAAAGCATACTATTTTAACCTTTTTTAAAATTCTTTTGCATTTTTTTCCTTTTTGGTTCTAATTCTTCTTTACAACATGACTAATGTGGAAATATGTTTAATATGATTGTACATGTATGGCACATATCAGATTGCATGTCGTCTTGGGGAGAGGAGGGATGAAGGAAGGGGAGAATATTTAGAACTCAAGATGCTGTAAAGGTGAATGTTGAAAATTAAAAATAAATAAATAAATGAATGAATGAATAAATAAATAAATAAATAGTTTAGAAAATATGTTCATGATTGATTAATTCAATTTAAGTTTACACTATGTCTTCAAGAGCATGGCTAGACTAGTTACATGTTTTCTAAGGTCCCTCCCGACTCTGATGTTCTCTGGTCCAAGGTCTTTTCCAGATCTGAAAGAAATTATCTTTTCTAAGCTCTCTCCCAGATCTGCCATACTCTGTTCTCTCTATTATAACCTATATCCAGACCCTGCTCGCACCTTCTATGCTCTAGGTTTTCCCTAAATAGTATGACTGGGCTTCCTTCTGAAAAACCTTTATGTTACTTTCCCACATCTACTTGGACATTCTGCATCTTCTTATTCCAGACCCCCAGCACTGCAGATGAAGTCCCGATTACTGAACAAGATTATACCTGAACTAAATCAGTTATTTTCTCTGGGAGGCCACATTAGTATTCCATATCCTGTGTCGACAGCAATGTCAACAGAGCACAATTATCAAATATCCTTCCTAATATGAAGTTGCAGACACATTTTATTAAAGATTAAATCATTCATGCCCTCGGTTCAACAGCAAAAGGAAGACTTGTCATTTTTCCATGCACGGAGGCACCTTCCTTCACAGCACAGCCGTGTTCCTGGAAAAAAAATGCATGTTAATCGAATTCTTGTAAAATATATTCAAATGAAGAAGAGAGGCGATGTGATCTTTAGTAGAAAGAGAACTGGATGGGGAGCTTGATGGCATGGATTCCAGTTCAGCCTCTGCCATTGTATCACTTGCATTTGATTTTGCGTCAGTGGCTTCCCTTCTCTGAACTCTGAACTGCAATCAGAGGTAAGATGAATGGGTTCTAAGTTTCCCTTTAGTTTTGAGACTCTGTGGTCCATTTTTCTGATGGAAGAAGTCTGATTAGTCAGTCATTTGTACAACGCAGAATCAGTGTGCCAATTTTGGTAGGTCCAGATTTAATATGTTGTATTTGCTTAAAGTGAGGCATACAATCATACTTGAAAATACTACATAGACCAGTGTCCTAACATGTTTCCAAGACCTGAATGCTTCCAATAGAAGCAAGTGTAAGCTGGATAGTGACTATGTTTTCTTTGAAGCCCTCTCCAAAGTTTTGCAGCTCAACCTGGGCACTGTCTATCTCTGTATGCCTGTCTCTCTCTCTTCTCTTTATGTCTCTCTGTCTCTGTTTCTGTCTCTCCTCTCTTTCTCTGTCTCTCTCAGCAGGTATGTAGTCTGAATCAGTGTGAATTGCCTGCAAATGCAGGAAATGAGTGGTGAATGCATCAGCCCTTTGAGAAGAGCTTTGGTCCCTCTCATTGACCTAGCTAGAGGGTGGAGTGTGGGGGAGGAACTCTAACTGAAAGGAGCTGAACAAAGATCCCATCCCATCTGTCTCTGATTTACAGGACAAAGATGGCGATTCTTGATTGATGGCCAAAGTCATCAATTTACTACTGCTTTCTCTCAACACTCTAATGCTGATCTTATGCCATACTCCAATATTGATCTGGACAGTTGGCTCCCACCATGGTTTTTAGGATTTTCCTTGGCCACAAACTTTTTGAACTGCCTACATTTTTGGAAAGGATCTGGTGAGAAGGCAGGCTGTGAAATCTCACACTGTTAGTCTGCAGGCATCAACTTTACCCCTCCTAACTGGAAACTGATGGAGAGGCACTTTACCTGCCAAGGAAGGTTCATAGAATTTTTAAAAATCAAAGCTTGAAGCAAGCTTAGACATCATCTAGTCCAACTTTCTCAATTTAGAGAAGACAAAACTGCTGCCTGGATGAAAGGATATGATGCCCAAAGTTACTTGGTCAGTTAGATGGCAACATATTTCAAAGTAATGTTAGCACTGAATCCTAGGAATAGGGACTACACCTGTGATGTCACTGCCATAGGGAACTCTGGGATGAGAAAACTGCCTCTGTAGATTCTGGTTGGCACTTTTTTAAAACAATTGGGGTTAAGTAACTCGCTCAAGGTTACACGGCCAGTTATTTTGTGTGGGTGTTAAGTATCTGAGGCCGGAACCAATCCCGGGTCTCGTAACTCTGGGATGGAACTCTTAGTAACTGCACCACCTGGCCACCCCTGGTTGGCCCCTTTTTGAAATTTATAGTCTTAGAGAACTCCTAGAGTACTGAGAAGCTGTGTCATTTGGCCAGGGTAACTCGGGTAATATGAACCAGATGTGAGATTGACCCCAGATCTCTCTGCCTCTCTTTAGTCATAGGCTCATGGAATGTCAGGACTGAAACAGATGTTTAATTCAATCAACAGACAAAGGTTAAGTGTCTCCAATGGGCTGGGGATTGTCCTAAGTACATCAGAACAATGGTAAAAGTAGACAAAGAAAGTTACTGCTAGAAGGGTCCTGGATATTATCTTCTGGTTCTACTGAAGGGTTTTTAATAAGGGCTCCATGGACCAACTATTAGACCTCAAGAGTGTATGAATTTGATTGGGAATAAATATATTTTCACTAATGAAGCAGCTGGGTGACACAGTGGGTAGAGTGTTGAGGCTGTAAGGCCTGGGTTCCAAACTCTGACTTAAGCCAGATAACTGTGGGATCCCAGCCAAGTCCTTTCACTGCTCTTTCTCCAGTTGGCCAGCAGCAAAATGGAGGTAATAATAGCATGTACTGTCCAGGGTTGTTGTAAGAGTTAAATGAGAGAACATCCACTGAGTGCTTTGTAGGCATTAAAGTGCTATATAAATGCTAGCTAATGCCATTACTAAAAATCTATCAGAAATTTAGCATTTCCCTCAATTATTAAAAATATGATTTGGAGAAGGGTGGCAACTATAGATTTCTCCAGAATGCCAGAGGAGTCCATTACACACAAAAATTCCATGACACACTGAATTCTAGCCGAACTCCACTTTTTAGTTAGGGAAACTGAGGCCCAGGCATCATCACAGTTCCTGAGGGGCAAAACTGACAAATAGAAATGACCACAGAAAGAACTGAACTTCCAATAAAGCAGGAAAAGTTTGTGTGATAGAAGAAAGAACTCTTGGGAAGGGGGGTTGTTGATGGCCACAAAGAAAGGCTAAGAGGATTTCTTTCCCTATAATAATCTCCCTGGATTTATTTGTTTGAAGTAGGAGATGGAACGAGATGATTCTTTAGACCCTTAAGAATCTTATCACATGATTTCAGAGCTTCCAAAATGTTAAGACTTTGCCTCAAGAGAAATCTGCCTTGCAATCAAGGTCATCTAAAAGTTGAAACTGATAGGATTCTCCTACCCCCTTTCTCATGACTCCTTAATATGCTTCCTTTCCCAAGGCACATTGGTCTATTTTCCATCCCTGGGAATTTCCATGAGCATGTCTGACTGGGCCATTCCTTTGTGTAGATACATCCCAACTCTCCTCATTGAGATCTAAATCACCCTGCAAGTCTTAGCCCCTCTTAGTCAGGGAGCTCTTTTTGACCACCACAGCCCTTCACAACCTCTCCCTCTCTCCAGTGAAGCAGTGAAGGATTGGGTCAATACTATTCAATGACTGATGTTTTTTTTTTCCTTCCCATCCAGGATTCTCCCCAATTCTAACACTGGTGTGTCCCATCACTTGATCTTTATACCCTTGCCTATGGTGGAACCTGGAACCAGGGAAAAGAAAGAAGAACTGAATGGTAGCCCTCCCTATAAGATGAATTTTCCTTCTTCCTATGGATCTCTTGACTGCCATGAAAGCAACTCTTCACAGGCTGGAGACTCAGGAGAGAGAACGAGATACTAGAGAGTGCCTTGGCCCTCAGGACTCTGAGGCCAATCACAGAGACCATTAAGGAGGAGACATACCACACCAAGAGACCATGAATTCTCTGTGTGTGCCATTCCAAAACCCAGCTGTGATACTTGACCCAGCTCACCAACCCAGTGTATAGGCACAGACAAAACAAGACATGCCTCAAGAGTTGGACCCTGATTGTTACTGGAATGCTGAGAACCAATTATGCACGTTAGGGGCTCATCTCCAGTCATCCTGATTTTTATCTGACCACTGGACCCAGATAGCTCTGGAGGAGAAAGTGAGGCTGGTAACATTTCACAGCCCTCTCTTACTTAAATTCAATTCACTGGCAAGTCATGGCATCATCTTCCTGACGCCACAGTCCTCTTTTAGAAGGAATGACAAACAACATGTACACTAATAACATAATGATGGTGACAACAACAGTAGCTAGTCCTTTTAAGTGTTTGGTTTTGTGTGTAAGTACACTTGAATCTGCATTCAGAGTTCATTAGTTCTCTCTCTGGAGTTGGATAGCATTTTCCATCATGGATACTTTGGAATTTTCTTGATTATAGCAGCCAAGTGTTTGACAGTTGATCACTCTTACAATATTGCTGTTACTGTGTATAGTGTTCTCGTTCTGCTCACTTCACTTTGGTCAGTTTGTATGTTGTTTTTCTTTGTATTGTTTTTTTTTTCCTGAAACCATCCTGCTCATCATTTTCTGTAGCACAATAATACTCCATCAATATCATATAATAAGACTTGCTTAGCCATTCCCCAATTGATGGGTGTTCCCTTGATTTCCAATTCTTTGCCACCACAAAAGAGCTGCTATAAATATTTTTGTTGCAAATAGGTCATTTTTCCTCTTTTCTTTGACCTCCTTGGGACATATACTTGGTAGTGGCATTGTGATTCAAACAATAAGCACAGGTTTATAGCCCTTTGGGTGTAGTTGTTCTCCCAAATGTTTGAGCCAGTTCACATCCACCAACAATGCATCAGTGTCTCAATTTTTTGACATCTTCTCCTGCATTTGTCCTTTAGCCAATATGATAAGTTCAAGGTGATACCTCAGAGTTGTCTTAATTTGCATTTCATTAATCAGTAGTGATTTAGAGTATCTTTTTTTATATGACTTTCATTCTATAGCTTTAATTTCTTCTGGAAACTGCCTGGAATGTACATTTATTAAATGCCTATTTGGAAAACACTGTATGGAGCTTTCTGAAAATGGTACCATTTGAACCCATAAAAGCCCTGTGAGGTAGGTGTTATGATCACCACTTGAAAATTGATGAAATTGGACAGTTAGCAGTGAAATAGTTTGGGAAGCATCCCACAGCTATTATCTGAAGATGGATTTAAATTCAGAAATGGAATGTCTCCAGTTCTACACTCTATATATTTAGTCACCATTTTGCCTCATTAAAATCCCAGCCCAGAGAAGTGAACTTTGTCCAAAGTCAAACAACTAATTTGTGTCACAGAAAGGATTAGAACCCATATCTCTTGACTTCCTGTCCAAAGTTCACAGCTAATAGAGGGGTCTTAAAAAGTTATTCAAGAGACTGACCTTGCAGAATTCTCTGGGGGACAGTTGGGGTATTTAATATTCAGGACTCAGAGCCTGCATATTCCTTTACTACCCGCTGGTTCTTATCCAAAACAAGATGCCAAACGTGTTGTTTGAAAGTTCTGCTGCCTTTCTCACTCCCCCATCCAAAGTGAGACCTGCACCCCCTCTAAGAATATGTCCCTCCCTCCATCAATAACAAAATTATAAACCTTGAATCAAGTTGAGAGAAAGTGTTCCCCTGATGAATGATTTAAATAAACCTATTAATTATCAGAGGCTTATCGTGTCTGTGTGTGGCAGTGGCAGCCTCTAAATAATGTAAGTTTGGAAGCCTCAGCATCTATTACATTTAATTACTTTTCCCCTGTGGCGTGCATGATAAAGACGTAGCAATAAACAAACTCAGGTCCCCCCTAAACCCATATAGCAAAGGTGACTCTCTGGGAAGGAGCCTGAGCCCCCACTGCCTGGGAGTGAGTCAGCATGCTTTCCACTGAGCAGGGCAATTGGAAGAGCAGATCAGGCAGCCAGTGGGGGAAGGAAGCTGGGTTCAGGGAGATGATGGGACTTAGCCTGGACAGCAACGCCTTCTGAAGCTGGCATGGCAACTGAGCGCTTCAGCAAAGCATCTTTTTCCTCTCTTGGAACCCTCGTTCCAAGGGATGTCGCTGAAGGGCAGCTGGGTCCCTTGGCTCTGCTTATGTGTTTCTCGGGGGTCATGTCTCTCCTCCTGGACTTTCGCAGGTCCTTCACTGGGGCATTTATAGTTATATTTCACCTTAATGGGCAAATTTATGAAACCAATTAATTAGCTAAATCAGCTTCTTTGGCTCTCCTTCCATTATTCCTTTCAGCTAAGCATAAAACCTGGAAAGCCTTGACCCCCCAATTTTTTTAAACCCTGCAAAAAGCATACACTCCCCCGTCATCTTCCAGAGGAATACAAACTCTTCAGCCTCTTCTGCCTCCCAGCTCACCGCCCATCCCTCCATATTAATCTTTCCCATGCATTTACCTCCCAAACTGGCCTTTTTACCCTTCATAGGCTATTCTTGCACTCTCCCACATGATGACCTCCCTGTTCTCTCCCTCACCCCCGTGGGCTTCCTATTTTCTCCTTATAGATTTTGTATCTACTTATCTATGTATGAGCTGCATTTTCACTGACAGACTGTGAGGTCTCTGAGGTCAATGAGATTCTCAGTTTTGTCTCCATATTTTGTCCAGACCAACAGTAGATGCTTAACCACTGCTTGGTAGCCTGCATTGAATCCTGCTTCTCTAGCTACTCTGTGTTTTTGGACAAACTGGTTTCCCTCTCTGAGCTCCAGTTTTCTTATCTATGAAATGAAAAGCTTGGACTAGGTGATTTCTCAGGTTTCTTCCAGCTATAAATTGATAAATTCTGTAATTAGTGATTATGCCACTGATAACCTACATGGTCTAGGGCAAGTTGCTATCATGTCTGCGCTTGTTTCTTCACCTTGTAATGCAGATTGTGGAGGAAAGGTAGGGCTTCTGTTTATACAGAATACAAAAAATTAACATTGTCTCTGTTATGTCACATTTTCATTATTTTGTTAAGCATTTCCTAATGACATTTTAATCTGGCTCTAGCCACCAGGCTCTTTGCAAGTGCAACACCTCTTGTCCTCCAGAAGGGCTTCTGAAGTCCCCTGTGTGAATCTAAGATTCACGACAGCTATCCCCTCCCCAACAGAAAGAGCTTCCTGAGGACGCAGGAGGCTCCTTCTCCCTGAAGGTCTCCAAGTGGAGTTTGGATCAGCACTTGTCTAAGACTCTTCAGAGGATTCTTCTGGACCCTGGAAGGCTTTTCTAATTCCAAGGAGTTATGACTCTAGAGGATGAACAGATGCTAGATTGAGAGTTAACAGAGACCAGAGCAGACAGTGAGTTCAGTCCCCTCCTGTCCGATGGGAGGCAGCCAGACAGCCCAGCTTTTAGAGTATGAGACTTGGGGTCAGGAAGAGCTGAATTCAAATCCCTCTCCAGATGCATACCAGCTGTGGGGCACTGGGGCATATCTTATAACTTCAGCCTCGATTTCCTCATCAATAAATAAATATAGATTATCACCATCACCACCACCATCCTCATCATCCTCAACAAGTTCCTAAGGTTGTTGTGAGGACCAAAATAAATGACACGTACAAAGTGCTTTGCTCATCCCACAGGGCTGTGCAAATGTATCTATTATGATTGTTATTACAAAGGGTGAAACTGAGGCCTGGACATGGTGAAGTGACTTGCCCAGCTTGATACAACAGAGCTGGTAAGTGTCTGAGGCGGGATGCTCTTACTCTATAGCCCACTTTGCTGCCTGGTATCTAACCTTGTCTTTGCTTCTACCACTACATGAGGGTTCTGAACATATGCCTTCAAACAGTTTCCCTGACTGCTCTGCCCACCATGCATCCCTTCTTCTAGTAGCATTTCTTGTGGGAACCTGTCAAGGTCAATGCCTGCCCTACAAATACCCTCCTGGCTAGGTCACTTTCCATGGCGGGGGTGGGGGGAGGTTACCTTTCCCCAAGTGACCCCCTGTAATCAACCATGAGGCGTCCCAGGAGTCCCAAATGATTCATTTACTCGTGGTCCATGAGGACACTTGAGCCCCAAGGTTTCTACTGAACTTCAGTTTTTCTTTTCCTCGCCATGAAAATGCATTGCTTAAAAAACCACACACACACACACACACACACACACACATCAACAGACTCACTTGAATATATATTTTATAAAAAGAATGGATGTCAGGGCAAAGCTGTCGGGAGGAATGAAAGTGCATTGCCCCTTACAGAGAAGGTGGAATCACAGCCAGAGCCCTGAAAACTGCTCTCTGCAGACACTAAGCCCACGACCCCCACACCACTCCTCAGCAAACTAGGAGAACACATGGAAAGGATTGGTAGATCTAATGCATGAGAAATGAAATTACTGAGGCGGGGACTGGGAGAGTGGGGATCAATGGGGAGTGTCTGGGAAAACAACCCTGGCAGCTTTATGTATATTTAGAAAGAAAGTGGAGGAAAAATCCAGAATGGCCCAATGCCCAAGGAAGTGCTTAGAGATGCCCTAATGAACAGCAAAGGAGACACACTGGTGAAAATATTCCAACATGGGCCCTTTACCAGTGAAGACAGCGGACAAAACAAGAGAAACATGCTTGGCAAAGGTGACTCCAAATTCTCTCTGTTCTGTCTTAAAGATTTCTTAGGTTCCCAAAGACGAGAATCCCTCCCTATCTGTCTGCTCTCCCTTTGTCTGTTCCTTTAATGATAAGGGGGAATCTGGGCAATAATGGTAAAGGAGCTGATGGCTGAATGAGGAGACTGGTTGAAATCCCAACTCTGTGCCTACTTTGCTTGGGCAAATGGCAGACCTAAGAAATAGAAGAAAGGCTGGGCATGGAGACTATGGTGGCAAATGGTGGATCTGAGCCTGGACAAAGGCCTGCATACCACTTCAAGGCTCCATCCCTCATCATATGACTGTAGCACTTGACTTCATTTCCATGTTCCTCAGTTTACTCAGCCCTCAGATGCAGAGAATATTGCACAGAGGCATTATGACACAAAGGGCTTGCTTTGTAAGGGACCTGAGGACTGTGAACTATAATTACATCTTATGGATGAGGCGGTGAAAAGAGCCCTGGCTTAGGAGAATCAGACAACCAGATATTCAGAGGTGAAACAGACAGCAGAAGGCTTCTAATCCCCTCAACTTGGAGAATCCCAGAGGAACAAAAATAACTTGTCCAAGGTCATAGGATCATAAATTTAGAGCTGAACGGGCTCCTATCAGAGAAACAGGGGCTTGGAGAGATAAAGTCCCTGAGGTCACACAAGGGAAAAGCATCATAGTCACTTAACTAGTGGCCACATAGCCTAACCCCTTCTCCTTTTACAGATGAGGAAACTGAGGCTGAGAGAGGTGAAGCGATTTTCCCAAGACCACATAGGAGGGCAGCTTTTAGCCCATCTCCTGACTCCCGTCACTGCTCACTGATCTATCCACTCCCCCAAGTTCACTGAAAGAAAATTTGGCTTGATCCCGTATTTGTTGAGCCAACTTTGGAAAACCATTTCCCCCTCTGGCCCTCCTTGTTCTTCTGAAAGTCAGGATGCTGGAGCAGGTAACCACTAAGATCCCTTGGAGACCGGAGCTCCCCTCACATCCTGATTTGATGGACATGCCTTGGCTTAGGGGCTGACTCAGTGGTGGCCCAGCTCCCCTTGCTGCGAGTCCTCAGACTCCCTGGTAGGGAATCATTTGGGGCATTGCAGAATGGGACAGAAATCAACATAGGATTGGAAGGTGCTTGGATCAGGGGCCAGAAAGCTTGGACTCTAACTCTTCCCCTGTCTCAAGTCCCCATGTGGCCTTGGGCAGGCCACTGATACTCAGTGGGCCTCAGTTTCCTCATGTGTAAAGGGAGACCGCTGGCTTACATGACATCTAGCATCCTTTCTAGTCTCCATCAATCAACAGGCATTTATTCACTTTCTTGTTTTACTTTTTACTTTCTTAAATCCTGAACGATCAAATACCAAACCAAATGAGCATTTCTGTAGAACAGAAAAATTATAGTGTACCTACAACTGTGAATCTGTTATGTTGACCTTGATTTTCCATTTAAGTGGGTAATGAAATCAATGAACTTTCCAAGCTGTCCTTTTTGGTCATATTTTCTTATGGTCTTATACTTTCCTTCTGTTCCTTTTCCCTTTTTTGAGGGGGGTGGGGTGCGGATCTCCAGTTTCATCCCTCCTCTTCTTCTAATTGCCCCTCCCAAAGAAAAAAAAACTTCCCTTTATTTATTAAGGACTTATTATGTGCCAGGGTCAAGCTAAGTGCTGGGGGTACAAATACAAAGAATGAACCAATCCCTGCTTGCAAAGACATGTGTATGTATTGTGTGTGTGTGTATGAGAGAGAGAGACAGAGACAGAGACAGAGAAAGAAACAGAGACAGAGATAGAGAGACAGAGACAGAAAGAGAGAGAGAGAGAGAGAGAGAGAGACAGAGAGAGAGAGAGAGAGACAGAGAGAGAGACAGAGAGAGAGAGACAGAGAGAGAGACAGAGAGAGAGAGAGAGACAGAGAGAGAGAGAGAGACAGAGAGAGAGAGAGAGGATTTTTCTGGATTGCTAATAAAGAACGGAGGAGGGAGGTAGCAATGTTAGGGAAGTTAACTTTAATCACACCAATCCAGCAAGATACTGACAAAGGAGGAGGCCGATTTTTATTTTCATCTTGCATACTGTGGCATAAAAGACGCAGAAGGAATTTTGAAAGCTGTATGATCACAGTTCCTCATATTATAGAAGAGGATACTGGGATCAGCCAGGGGGGCAGTGATTTGTCCAAGGTCCTACAGGTGTTAAGGAGCAGATTTAGGGTTCAAACCATCATTCCTTCATTCCAGGCTCAGCTCTCTTGTCATCACAGCACCCAGAGGAAGAACATGGGACTCAGTGAGGCAAATGGACCTGGCCAGGAGTATAGAGGCTCTAGTCCATGATAAAGCAACTTAGACACTATCAAGATGGTAGACTACAGATGAGGAAACTGAGGCTTAGGAAGCTTGTGACTTGTCCACACTCGCACGACTTCCAAGTATCTCAGGAAGTATTTGAATCAAAGTTTTTTTTATCTACAAGTGCAATGATTTATCCATTATACAATGTTATTCTAAGCATTGCTTAAGTGTGCAAGGTAAGATTGGACTCCTGACAATCAGACTCCCAATTGTGCGCTCCTTCTGCTACCACGATTGCTTGGAAATGCTGCTAACAGGGCCTCAGTTTCCTCATCTGTACAATGGGGATAATAATAGTATCTACCTCATAGGGTTGTTGTGAGAACTGATTGAGGCAATATGAAGAAAGTGCTTTGCAAACCTTAAATCACTCTGAATTATCAATGTTATTATCATCATGGTTGCTGCTTCTTCATATTATTATTATTACAGCATGCTAAGGACCAGTGGGCCACAGGACATTTGGTAAAGTGCTAGGTCTCTCAGTCACAACTTGCTGAATGGAAAGGTTTTTGTCCAAGTTGACATTTGAATGAAAAGAGCAGTGAAAACAATCCCCCGAATCGTCAAAACCCTCCAATCCTAACTCTTAAAGACATGGACAGCAGATTTCTAGAAGTTCTCTCTTCGTGACCACTTCATAAGCACTATTTGCTTCACTTAGAAAATGTGGCAACAATTATAAAAATTTTAGAGTCCTGATTTGTAATAAATAAATACATAGATAGATAAATGAATGAATGAATGAGCAAATAGGATAATTTTCCTCATTAAGAAATGGCCATAATACTTTGATAATTTGGTCTCTCTGAATTTCACTAAAATCAAAGATTTTTGTCTGGATATTTATTAAAATGAAGGTCTCAGCCTCAGTCTTTTAAATTGATAGCTCTTTCCCAGCTAGGCCTCCTGAGGGCTACCTAAAGGGAAATGAACTCATGGGACTGAAAATGTAATATGTTGTGCAGATTTTTTTTTCTACATGAAAGTACCAAGTTCAAAGTTTTAATATACATAGCTTTAATCATAAAACATGCCAATTTTTCTTAAAAATCATTTTCTCAGAACTGGAAGTGAATGGAAAATATTTCATGATTATGATCATTCCATTCTGAACTGAATTTTTATTAATGGAAATAGGGTGACCTTAGCACATCTAGTGAACCTTGTTTCTGAACTTGCCCACTGATAAACATGGTCACAAATCTTTGCTTGCTTATTCATTTCTTTCCCCCCTAGGAGAGTCTGTGGGGATTTTCAGAATTCTCTGAATTCCTACTTCTTTCCCATGTGGCCAAGATAAGAGGTCACCCTGGAAATCTAAAGGTAGAGGTGTCAACGAATGAGAGCTCTAAGTCACTTCAGAGGTCATCTAGCCCAAAACCTCTATTTTACACATGGGAAAACTGAAGACCAGGGAAGGCAGAAGATCATAGGTTTAAAGTTACATGTCACAGCAGAAGGTTTCCATTCCAAACTCATCATCTTTCATATTAGGACACTGAAGGTCAGCAAAATCACAGGATCATAGCATAGGTTTGGAGATCTAAGGCACCCCATAAGATTCCAGGAGAAAGTGCTGAGGAGGGAAATTATTTGAGAAAGGGAGAAAAATCAACCTCCCGTAAGAAGAAAAGATTAAGATGAGGAGACATTGAATATAGCCACAGGAGTTTCAATCCAACAAATTCAAAAGAGGTTTTGATGGTTCAAAAACTGGAAATGGAAAAAAAGCCAATGATATTAACCTTGATAATCACTGCCTCCAAACTTGAACTAATGTAAACTTGTTGATACAAAAAAAGAGATCAAATAATCACCAAAATTGCCTTGGCTGAGAAATACTTGACCTCCTTGCCAAGTAGGAAAAAAATGACATTAATGAGCAGCACTGTTTTAGAATGAAAGCACATTTATAAAAGACCAGTGTCACATGGAGGGAGATTGTGAGCAGGATTCCTTGTGATTAAGCACAAAGTAGGAAAAGTGAGAAGCATTCTGTAGAGAACTTGAGACCCAAATGGGCCATGACAATGCAATAATGTATTTCTGGATGAAACTAGTAGGAAGAGAACACAGAGACTGAATGTGGAAGACATTTTGATGATTTCTGCAACCACCTATTTTCATCACCAGGAAGAGTGGAATTAGCCCACTTGGGACCCTGACATCTCAACTTCTGCTGTGAAAAAATAGGAGCAGAATTTAATTAGAGTAATAAGGGAAAAGGGCTGGACTAGACAAAGTAGATATCATTGGAAACCATGACAGAGGAGGTTTAATCTGGAGAGCATGGAAAGAACTTTCAGAACATATCTGAAGCAGACAAAGGTATACAAAAAGTGAATGCAAAAAGCAAAAGGAAGACAATATTGGAATGTAAGGAGACAAAGAATGGCATATCAATAACTATTGGCTCACCAGTCACATAGCTCATCTCTATAGGACTGATTTAAACACACAGACACATTGAGGGCATCCTTGATGAAAACATGACCTGGGACCAGGACGCTTTGTGCAATGGTTTCTCAACAACAAACCCTACAACTTTGCATTTAAAAAAGAAAAGAAAGAAAGAAAAAGAAAAGACTGAGAAGTAGGGAAAAAACAAGGTCAGATTGCATTTCAGACAAGAAAAAATAATTTCAAAAACAATTGACTCAGAACAAAATATAACATTAAATGTTCTTTTCCATCATGGAATCTCTCTTATAATGCCTGAAGATCATAAGAGATTCTTTGATAAATAAAACCATAAAGGCAAGTGTCATCAATAAGCTTTGATCATTAATATCAATAAATCATGTATCATAGAGCCAATATCCCATAAAGGATCCAAGTATACAAGAGATTTTCCATATAGGCTGATATAGTTTCAGATGCTCCTGTTTGTGGATAAAATCCAGGATCACTACAAAGAAACTTACCTAACAATACAGAGGGGAAAAACTAAATGGATGAAAAAGGCCTTTTTTTTCAGACTATGATAGGCAGGAATATCATCAATTCGTTAAGTTTACGCATCAGTTCATTTATCAGGGCCAAGAACCACAGAGGGATATGTTGGGTCCAGAATTCACTGGAGGTGGAGTGGGTAGGAAGAGAGCCAGATGGATTTCATTTGGGAAAATGGGAAGTGCTTTAAGAATCTCACACTGCTCCTTGGCATGAACAGTTTTATTTTCCAGACAACTGTTTTCCTGGTGATGCTGTACATTTATAAATCTGTAAACAAAGGAATCCCTGGAAAATGAGGTTTGTAGGACACTCTAAGAACAGTGGAGATATGGCTGGTAGACAGAACTAGGCTGCAACAGATTCTCAATGGCATACTAGGGAAGTGGAGTAGTACCTGTTTCATTTTGGACCACGGATCCCACTGGAAGTCTGGTGAAATCTATGGACTCCTTCTCAAAATCATATTTATGCATATACTATGTATACATACATTCATACACACACACACAGTGTGACATGGTAGACACTGGTACAGGATCACTCAGTATAGCATGCCTACATCAGAGAAGATGCTGTGCTGTATGAGCAAAGTAGAACTGAATACATAAAGAAAATTCAGGATTTGACAATTTGGATAATCCACCCCCAATTGTCATGTGAAGCCACCCCTATTTTGTCCAACCTGTGGTAGAGCATGCCAAGTTGGCATTGGTCTGAGCAGCCAGAGTTTGACATATTTGAAATTTGACTCTACCAGAATGATGTCATTTTGGTCATCTTCAAGAATGAAGGACAACAACCAAGCAATATACACATGTGTGCATATATATAACATGTATACATGTTATATATATATTCATAAATGAAGGAAATTCAAATTTTAAGTTAGATATTAGTGAAAATTAAGATGCATTTTCCCATCCAAGTTCATGAGCACCTTAAAAACCACACATGCACTCCAGGTTATGGACCTTTCTCTAAGAGAAAAATGATTGTCGCTTGTTATCTCAAGAGGACCAATAACCTCAGGAGGGTGATGTTTTAACTTGTAAGTACATTGGATTTAAGTGAGGCATGGCCATGAAAAGTCATCAGCCTCATTCTCTCCCCCACAGTCATCTGAGACCAGTGGCAGGACAACTGGAGATGGTCCTGGATGCAGTGGGAGACCATGGCTTTTAAGCTAAGGATGTGACTGGTCAAAGGGACAGAGTAACCTGGAAGGTGGGCTAGTTCTCTATCAAGAGAAAGGAAAGACCTGGTGAACAGCCTGAGAATTGTATTGGTGCCCAGGAAATGTGAAGGGACTGAAAGACCCGTAGCCCATTAAGATGATTCTCTTTATAAGAGCTATGAATTGTGGATGAGCATGAGAGTGTGTATGGGCTATTCACTACCCCAGTGGCAGCAGGAGTCACTTCAGGGCATTTGCAGGACCATCACAATTTTGAAGAAGAGTGGGAAGGAACATGCCGTTTCACCTTATGGGATCTCAATTTTGCACATCTACAGAAAGAAAGAAGTTGAATTAGATCATTTGAATCTAAGATCTTTTTTCCAGACATAAGCCCAATGATTCTATGTGAAACACAAGAAGTATGCCAGTCATACATACTTTTCAAATACAAAGCTGTTTCCATTCAGTTGGAAAACCTGTCTGCCAATATATGCTCTAGTCAAACAAGCATTGTTCCAGGAGTCACAAAGCCCTGCCTTCCAGTTGTGATTTGGCCACCATGCCTTTGGCATGGAACCTCAGTTTTCTCATCTTTGAAATAGGGGTAGCAGCCCTTGTGCTGCCTCCTTCATAGGGCTGATTGTGGGGAAAGTCTTAATAACCTGCGGTTCACTATATACACATTAGTTGTGGTTATAATCACAATTATCCTTCTCTAATGGCTTAATCAAAGCAGAAGTCTTTGCTTTGGGAAACTAACAATTAGCTTTGGTAAGAGAAGTGTAAACAGACGACTCTTGAGTGACTTTGCTAAATCATCTTTCCAGTAGGAGATATTAGTCAGACTTTATCTGATGCCATATACAAAACACGTTCCTATGACCATATACATGTGTTTGCTATCTAAATAAGGATAGTAATGAGATCAGCTTTGAGTGATATACAAAGTATCTCCCTCAGGGGAATCGAGAAAGGGAGCTTTTCATGGTACTCCATGCAGGGCTGAATTAGCCCAAGTGTTTACACAAGATTTTCCCCCCGAATTCTTCCCCTAAAGAGCGTGAGACTGATCATCTCATGATAAATATTTATTTAAGATTTTTTCAGACATCAGTGTGATAAACTAAACCTTGACATAATCAATAAAGCCAAGAAGATCAGTTAATCTACATTAGGACCTTGTGAAGATATTTCAGCAGTGGTCATGATACTAAAGTGCTGAGGGGGCTTAAAAGAATTGACCCAATTAAGCACACAGCCCATGGACTTAATAAATCCTGTTTGCCTTTCAAGGCTACATGGAAAGCAAAGAGCTGGACGCTGGGAGAATGCATGCACAATTGCCACTGCTGCACAATTTAAATATGCTTGAAGACATTCATCAAAACAGCATGAAGGACCAGAAAAAAGACCCCCTGATTCAGACCAGAAGCACAATGGGGCTGTTGTCTTTTATATCTAAAAAGGAACCCAGACAACGCCAATCCCACTCTCCTTTCTTTGCCTATAAGGAAAGTGAGGCAAGGGGAGGGGAAGGAATTAGCCTCAGGACTTACAGGGTCTTGGTGGTATATTTCAGATTTTCCAATTGTTTTTTTAAATGGGTCCATCTGTGAAATCTCATAGAAGGAAGAAAAAAAAAACACCAGGGCTCTCAGCTAATTTATTGGCTCCTCTGTATTTATGAATTGAGCCTAAGACTGAGTTTTTTTTGGCTTTTTTTGTCTTACTGGTTTCTCATAAATTGAAGTGGCAACACACTAAAAACCTCAAATGTTTTTCAAATGAAATTTTGTCCAGTCATACTTTACTAATTAATAGATACATCCTAATTCAAGTCTAAAACTTTATAATTATCCTTATTACATTTCATTTCATCAGAACTGGCCCATTTTTCTTGTGCATCAACATCTTTTTTGATCCTGACTCTGTCATACAAAATGTTAACTGTTGCTCCCAAATTCATGTTACTTGAAAATTAGGTAAATATACTCTATCTATCCATCTCTCTCTCTCTCTCTCTCTCTCTCTCTCTCTCTCTCTCTCTCT
>NW_027186310.1:2235650-2255558 GCF_028583685.1 Petaurus breviceps papuanus
AATCTTAAAATTATAGGGCAGTGAACATAAATTTGATTCTGAGGGAAGAGTCTAGAATGAAGGGCATCTATGTCCATAAAGATGGACATATGTGGAATGGATCTTAGTGTACTTGATTCAGAAGATTCAGAAGAAGGAGATTCAGAACTGCTTTAATGCTCAGACCCAAAGAGTTGTCATTGAAACATTGATGTCAGTGCCAAAGGACGTCTCTATCAGAGTACCTCAGAGATCTATTCTCAGTCTTCAGTATTTACACTTTTAAAAATGATTTGTATGAAAGGATAGATGCCATGCTTGCCAACCTTCCAGAAGACACAGAACTGGTATGGACAGCTAGCACAATGGATATCAGAGTCAGCATTCAAATAGATCTCAAAGGACTAGAATTTTAGAACAAACAGGATAAATGATGTTTTACAAAGGTAAATGTAAATTCTTATGAATAGATTAAAAAAATCTGATCTCAGTTACAAGATGGACAAAGTATAGTTAGATAGATCATGTACGAAAAAGATCTGGGGATTTTAGTGGACTGCAAGCTCAATACAAATTAGTGTGGTGTGGAAACCAAAGAATAATTATATGATACTGAGTTTCCTTTAGATAACTAGTTTTAGATTGAGAGTTGGAAGGAATATTAGAGATGATTGAGTTCAAGGCCTTCATTTTTCACATGTGAAAACTAAGGCTTGTCTACAGTCAAAGTGATGATGTTGCCAGCAGGCAGATAGGAGCAGCATAAATGGGGAATGACTAGAGATTTCATGGAATGTGAAGACTGACTAACAGAACTAAAGAACTGTATTGAAAAAGAGAAGATGAGGATGGACACCCTGAGAAATGCGTCCAATGGAATTCTGTTTATGATGTTGTGTGGTAGCCCAGCTGGTGAACCCTGGCACTGCCCTCTAAATCCAGGATTTCTTCCTCCATTACTTGGAATCTTCATATAACCTACATATGAATCTATGTTCATATACCACATTAATATATATCCATATTCCACATGAAGCACAATGGCTTTCTTCACTGTTCTTTAAACACTCCCTGATATTTCCCACCTAACACCCTATTCTCTTCCCCTTGAAGATACCCCAGACTAATTTCCATGGCTTAGCAAAACCCTATTGAAACATCAAGGATGGCCTCAAATTATCATCTCATTGAAACTTGCCTCAAATCCACATTCAGAAGGGCTATTCTCATTCCTTTCATGACCATTCTTTTTCTTTCCCTGTACCTTTTTGGGACACTTATTGGATCAAAGGATTCAGTGCTATGTGGTGCCCTAAAAATTCTCTAATAAGTACAACCCCTTCATTTTACAAAGGAGGAAACTGAGGCCAAGGAGCAGGTAAGTGACTTCCTTAAGGTCCTAGAGCCAGAAAGTATCAGAGCAGGCAGCTGACCTCAGGCCCTTTCACTTAAAATACAGTGGTCTTACCATTGGTTCTTGGACTCACCTTATTTTTTATATCTTAAATCCCAAACTTGTCTTAGTACTAGACTTTAAACTCCTGAAGGTCAGGAACCATTATTGATGATGAAATAATCAGTCATAATTCCCATGTCACATATGTCACCAAAGTAGGTGCTATAAAATATGTGTTGAAATTATGGATTATTGGAAATATATCCAGGAGAGAGGCATCCCCAGCAAGATGCAGGATTGTGTGGAATTCTGAGCCAAAGACGTGTATCCATTCTGGAAAACCACCAGTCACATGCTGAAATATCTTGGAAAGTTACTTCTCTAGAGAGCCATACCCCCAAGGGCTCATGCCCCTCATGCCTTTGAGGCCCCTCCCTGAAAAGGTAGAAAATGTTGCAGTTGTTGCTGGGGAGGTGGTAGGGCAGAGAAAGAAGGAATATCACTGAATCAGTCAAAATGTCCTTGAATTGCATTTTTTGCCATTCAGTCAAACACAGAGATTGGCAGAAACTCAGAGATGAGAAGGACTTTGGAACAGAGAAGTTCAGAGCTGGAGAGACTTTAGAACAGAGGAGAAGATAATGTGAGAGCTGAGAGGAACCTTGGAACAGAGAACTGAGAATAATAGAAGTGATCTTAATCTTTCCTCCTTCTGACAAATGAGAAAACTGGGGCCTTGAGAAGGAAAATTACTTTCCAGTCTTCTCTCTCTCAGTACCTGCTTGAAGAAGGAGGGACATTCATTGAGCATAGACACACTGACAGACTCTCTCCAGTGGTGCAGAGATCATGTTCAGTACTGGGGGAAGAGAGAAAAGGGAGCCATGCTGGTTTCCTGGCCTCATTTAGCCCCCAGTCTAGAAGAAGGACAAATCAGCATAATGGATGTCAGGAATGCATTTGTTTGTGACTGGCCTTGGGATTCTGCTTGCATGAGGAGCTCTCTAGGAGTAGAGCTCCTCTGCCAATGCAAGCTGGCACTTTTTCTGCAATTTAGAATCTTAGGGACTAGCCTGAGGGACTGAGGGAATGACTTGCCTAAAGTCATGAGTCAGACAGTATCAGAGATCAGACTTGATCCCAGTACTTCTAGCCTCTGTGGGTACATCTCTACACATGATGCCAACCTACCCCATAGAAGAATGTGTATAATATTATATAACATAATATAAGAACATAACACAATTAACCAAGGCAATGAGTGTAACCTGCTGACATGTAACACAACATAGTATAACACTACATGCCTTGGGTGTCTTTATGATATCAACCTCAAAGACAAAGCCCACTCTCCTCTTGACTCCTCCCCGTGCATCCAACACATGGATTTCCCCTAATGTTGGACTATGGATCAATCATCCCTGAATTTATCTAGATTTTTTTTTTGGTGAATCTTTCTATTCCAGTCTCATTGTTTGTGTTATAATATATACACAGCATGTGTGTCATGCAGATAATTGCTTAAAAATAGACCCACATTCGCCTTTGAATAGCCGTAGTATCTGTGCCCCTTCTGCTCTCTGTGCATGGCTGCAGTGAGATTCAGAAAATGCAATTCAGGCTTTTCTGGGTTCCATTGCCAGCCTATCCAAGGAGGGGAAAGTCCTTGCGTGGGGCTCTGCTTGAGCACACACATGCTTGCAGAAATTCAATTACATTTTTTTCCTGCTTTGCAATAACCTCAGTGGTTTTGTACAGAATTGACTACACAATTTTATATTTCTAATTCAGGGGCTTCCCAGTCTAGCTTTGGCCAGAGTCTGCTCATTTATTTCTCCCATTCAAACCTCTCGGACAGCCTCTAATCCCACAATGTCACTTTCCATGTAGCTTGCCATTCTCTGAGAACACAGAAAGCAAGAATCATTTTTCGTCATACCCTGGCAGTCCAAGAATTGGCTGACAAGCATATAGGACTTGACCGCTATTGTTTTGTTTTTGTTTTCTTTTCTTTTGAACTTTGTTTTCAAACTTTCCCTATTGATTTTGGTGTGATGTGACGGAAGGTTCAGAATAGTCACATGTCTAAAAGTCAGTAGGGAGAGATCATTGGGGATTTTCAAGTGGAAGCTTGATGATCCCTTCTTGTGGGAGTTGGGATCAATCAGTCAACAAATAAATTATTAAGCACCTACTAGGTGCCAAATACTGTTTTGCCTGCTTTGATACAGACTTTGTGAGATGAACTCTAAGGTCCCTTCCCACTGTGAGAATTGGTGATTTTCTCCTGTTCCCCCTTCCCCCTTCTGTGATATATCTGGGAAGCAGCCAGGTACCATCTACTTGGACACCTCCCAAGAAAGCTGCATCTTTTCCCCAGCACTTATTAGAATGTTTCTTTGTTTGTTTTACATATTGAGTAAAAGTCAACTTCTAAGTAACTTGTCTTCATTACTCCTCATCCTACTCTCCAGGGCCAAGTAGAAGAAAATTGTTCTGGTCAACAAATTCATACTTATTCCTAGATCCTAACACACACTCACTCACTAACACTTGGTTATTTCTGTAAATTGAGATGTTCATATGATAAATGATGCCTCTAAATGAGTTTTGAACTCATGCATTCATGTTTCTAACATAGGAAGAGCAGCTCCATATCACAGGATGGGGAGTGTGTGTGTGTGTGTGTGTGTGTGTGTTTGTTAAACAAACATGGCAGAACTTCACAGACTTACAGAACTGTGAGGCAAGGTAAGGCGCCATCAGGGGCAAAAAACAGCTGACCAAGATTCCCCTCCATCTTGGTCCATATCCTATGTACATCCAGTGATTGGGCATCCAGCCCCTGCTGAAAGACCTCCAAAAAGGAGAAACTAATGATAACAATAGCTGACGTTTCTATAGTGTTTGAAAACCTTCATAGCGTGCTATATTATCTCATCTAATCTTCACATGAACACTGTGAGGCTGGTGCTATTATTATCTCTCTTTTACAGATAAGGAAACTGAGGAAACATGATCTGCTCATGGTTTAGGTCCTTCTGACTGCAAGTCTAGAATTCAGTCCATGACACTCATTTTAGGATAGCTGGAATCATCAATGGAACTATTTTTTTCTCTTTTAATAAAACCAAAATTTTCGGTTTCCATCTAGCTCTGTGTTTTGGGGTGAAGTACAAGACCAATCCTTCCTACTTCCAAGGACATCCCTTCCAATATGGTCACCATGTTCCTTCTGTGCTTTCTTTTCTCCATCCCCTACTACTGTACCCAACCCTCAGATGCAGTAAACCTGAGGTTCTTCACAATCACAACTGCCCCCTCTTAAACTTCTCTAACGTATTAAAGTCCCTCCTAAAATGGGGCCTCCAGAACTATATTCAAGACTCAAGATGTGACCTAGTCAGAAACACCATCACTCTTTATATCTGGAATCTATTACTTCTTTAATGAAGCCCAAAATTCAACTGGTATCGGATTGTTATTGTGGCTATGGTTGTGGTTGTTATATTTTAGCCTCCATGGCAGCAGTCTGCCTCACACTGAAGCTGAAAATCCCGCTAAGCCCCAAGATTGTTTTCACTGAAACAGCTGCCCAACTGCGGCCATGCTCCTGTGTTTATGAGGTTGACTTCTGGAACTCCAGTGTCCAATCTGATGTCTCTCCCTACTCAGTGTTATCTAATTTTATTTGGTGCCATGCTCTCTCCTGCTGGGAACTGGTTTGGTTCTTGCCAGATAGTCAGACCTCCCTTTAAAGTCTCCCCATAGCAGGTTTCACATTTTTTCCAGAGTCCCTGGGTTTTGTCACCTACAGACTTACTGGGCTATTGTAATGATAATGCTTTGGAAATGGCAAAGGTCTTGCTTTGGGTTTGAGGGAGATTGTAATGTACCATCTCTAGTTCTTCTCAATGCTGGAGCCGTCCAGACACAGAGGGAGAGGAAATTGACCCTGGCTCCTCTTTGCTTGGTCCCTGCTGCCTGCCATTGGCCCAGTGTCAATCTGGAGTGAGCCATGCTGCCAGTGGCAACTACCCCAGTTTGAAGATGGTGATGCCAGCATTCAGTAACTTCCAATTATACTTACTACCTGTGTGGCCATAGGAAAGTCCCTGAAACTCTATAAAAAGAGGCAGTTGGAATGCCTCACATCTGATATCTCTTCTACTTGTAGGTCACAGTTTCATAGAATGCAAAAAAAAAGGCAATCATTCCATCTGTGCTTAGAAACCTCCCCAGACAGAGAGATCACTACCTCACAGGGCAGCTATAAAACAGATGATAATCCCAGAGGGCATGAACCCCTCTCTCCTCCCTGACTCCTGTCGACTATTTAATATTACTAGGGCATCATGCCTCCTCCTAAAGCCACCACATGAAAACCATGAATAATATTTAAATGCAAATTAGGGCCATTTTCTGAAATGAATACAGATTAGTCATGCAAAAAAAAATCAGAATTGAAATCTATCTGGGATTTGGAATCTCTTTAAGTGATGTTAGCCAAACCTAACTGCTGGACAATCCATTGGATCTTAATTTAAAGCTGAGTTGGATCTATGAGGCTATCAAAGGTAACCTCCTAATTGTCCAGAAGAGGAAAGTGAGGTCAGAAGTGGGATAGGGGGAGGGTGACATTCTCTAACATTACAATGGCTGTGGTGGCAATGCCAAGATCGAAGAGGAATGGAAAGCCCTGATATTTATGTCTTCATTGATGATGCACATGATTAGCACATACTTGTCTATGATGACAAATATGAGACATGAAATAGAAATGGAGAAAATATCATGGCATGGTTTGACTTGCCAGATCTCTTTGGAAGAATAAGTTGAGAAGTAAATTGAGAAGTAAATTCCCAATACCTAGGACCTTTGAATGGCAGCACTGGGAGGACTTAGAACAAGGAATGGCAGCACTGGGAGGAGACTCAGAACAAAGAATGGCAGAGGTAGGAGGGGTCTTTGAGTGAACAATAAAAGACCTGGGACAAGCTTTAACACTGCATGTCAGAAAATACAGAACCTAGAAGGTCAGGGCTAGAATAGCTTTGGCTGCCATCTTTCCAATGCTCTCATTTTGCAGACTGAAATAACGCAAACTCCAAGAAGGGCAAGTGACCTGCATTTGGCCTAAAACATGCAAACATATGCTCCATTAAGGAATCAAATTAGCTGTGGATAGTTTGCATATTTGCATTCAGGGACCAACTTCAGATGGTATTACCAACTTTGTTCCACTCCAATCACGTTTATGTTGTAATCTCCTGTGTGGGTCAGAATTACTATGGTGAAGGATTTTTTTCTTTATTTGCACAACTGAGGGACAATGAGGCACATGGGGCCAGAGCCCCTAGGAGGAGGGAATCTGAACTGGATGGAGAATATGGGCAAGGTAAAAAATGTGGGTTTTGATCAGTCATACAAGGAAATCATGGGAATTCTATGTGTCTCCAGTCCTGGGCTGAGTACTAGACAGTAGACAGAGAACTGGGTCCATCCCACCTTCCTGTGCTTGCTGTCTCACTGGGAAGATGGCATTCAAATGCATGGAATGTGCACACAATCACACAAGTAGGAGACAGGAAAGGGCAGTGTATCACTTAGGACAATGGCATGTGGAGTCTATACTTGAGTGCTAGACTTCATATTTTAGAAGAGCTTTGATCAGCTGGATTGTGTCCAGAGGAGAGTAAATAAATAAACTAAATAGTGTGGGACCTCAAGATGGTCCCATAGGAAGGCCCCTGTGAAGGAAATTAGTGTGTTGAACTTGGAGAAAAGAAGACTCACTGAGAGAGGTTTGGTGTTTCTTCATATGTTGGCAGGGTTGTGTGAGGAAAAGGGATCAGATTTGTTCCTTTTGCCCCAGAGGGCAGATCTAGGGACATTTGTGGGAATTTGATGGAGACATATTCAGGTTCAACTGAAAGAAGATACTCCTAACAGTGAAATGGGATAGACTGTCTCAGAAAAGAGTGAGAAGTTCCCAGGTTTCCATCACTGGGAGGAGATTCAGGAAGAGTCTGAATGGTCCCTGACAGGGACCTTAGCTGAAGAAGGATATGTACCCTGCATGGCAGGTTGGCCCAGCTGTTCTATGAATTCCCTTCGACTTAATTGTCCAGAAAAGAAGAGCGCTGCAAGGAAATTGGAGTTAACCAGACCATTAAGAATCACTTTTAGAGAGAGAGGTTAGGTGATTTGCCCAAGGTCATAAAGGTGGCAAACAACAGGTCTGGTATTCAAAAGAAACGTTTTGAAGGCTTGGTCCTGCCATCTAGTGGGAAAGTGTACAGCAGGAGAATTCAATGAAGGGACTGGGGATGTTTAGGGTGGAGAAATGAAACCTGAAGGGCACCATGTCCCTTCTCCTTTTGGATCGCCAAGAGAACCTAGCGGTGGCCATGATGGTTGCCCTTCCATGGAGCAAGGGCCGAGAGATTCCTTGTAGGAATAGAATGGGATTTCTTTGATTCAGCATTCCTTCGTGGGAAAAGAGACAGAATCTCCATTGACCTAATAGTATATAGAACATAGAAGAAAAGATACTGTTTCCGAAGCCCTTGGTGCTAGCAAGAAGGACCATGATGAGGGGAATGGGAACTGGCTCGACCCAACAGTAGAAGGCAAGGGTTTAAGGCTCACTTCCTTTGGAGTTTTGGTTTTGCTCTTACTCTTCTCTTTCAGGTGGCTCCATCCCCTCTCTTCTCTCTGCCCTGCATCAGGCAGGGCAGCCGCCTGCTTTCCACAGGCCTTTATCGTCACGTTTTCTGGAGAATGGGGCATTAGGAAGTATTGTGATCCCTCCCCCAGCTCTGCAGGCAGAAGGGGTAATGGCTCACCCAACAGGGTGAGGAGTCCCCAGTCATCACTTCCCATTCCTGACTCTTTTTTTCCCTCTCTGTTCAGAATTGGGAAATTCACGTGTCCTCATATTGAGGCAGGCCTTACTGATTCTAGGGAGGGCTTCAGTTGTTAATCAACCACTGCCCTCTCCCTAGGAATAATTATGCGTTATGATTTTTTAATGAAGATTGTTAAGCATTCTACTTTTGTTACAATTTTTATTTTGATAGCTTTTCATATTTGTACTGAACGAAGAATTCCCTGGGTATTCCATGGGTCTAGAGATTTCAATGTGTACTGTATTTGCATGTTTATTATTGAGCTAAGTATTTCCCCTATAATTCACACATTGCACGGTCCCCATTAATATCCTTCCTTGAGCAAAATTTGGTTTTTATTTCATGGAGTGTAGTCTCTAGGCACTCTCATGACCTGAGTAGACTAGGCCCCAGCAGATTTGGGGGCAGGCTGAAGAACACTGCCAGGTACAAAGATGCAGCCTACCAAACTTGTCAATGGATTCCCATCAGGAATGGGGATTTCATGAGATCTGGGCCTATCTTTCCTATAATGCACTAAGGAGAAATGGTGGAAAAATAAGCATGAAGTTGGACATTTAGACTGTTTGGTATTAATGAGCAGCAAGACATGCTCACTCTTGGACTCTACCACATTTTAGTTTTTCACAATTGATGAAAATAAGTATAATTCCTTAAAAGAGGCCTGTGGCATTCTAGAGCATGAAGTGTTTTTTTAGTGCCCTGGTAAGAGAAGCCATATAGGAATTATAGGCATGGTCATCTTTGATTCCTCTGTTTTATAAGACAAGAGGGTGCCCTGTAGAGGGGAACTTGGCAAATGAATTTAGTTCAATTACGTTGTTTCAACAAAGCTTCATGGAAATGTGGGCCTTGCCCTGTTCTAGGTGCTATTGGGGAAGAAGGGATGGGAGCAGAAGGAAGAAGAGAAGGAATAAGAGAAAGAAAAACAAGAAGAAGAGGAGGAAGAGTAGCCCTGCCCCAAGAGAGAATAAGGTCTTGGTGGGGAGACTGAGAGAGGGGCCACAGTAACCAATGATGTCCACCATAGGCCATCAGGAAGGCGATAAGTGAGAATGGCACATCCAACTATGGGGGAAAGGGCTATAATGCTTCCTGCACTACAAAGGGGTCTCTCTTTGGGCTGAGGGACTGCATGTCTTTTCTCTTGGGTTCTTCCTTAGTGTTGTGCACAGGGCTTTGTATATAACTCCTGTTCTTAGACTTGGAGAGTGCTTCCCTTGAAACAACTCTATGATGGAAAGAGTGAAAGTATTATTCCCATTCAACAGATGGTGAAACTGAGGCTTTGCAAGAGATTCAGTGATTTAGGCATCATCCCCTAGCTAGGGAGTATTAGAGTTGGGATTGGAACTGAGGTCACAGAATCACAGCATGTTAGCTGGAAAGGATCGGCAGATCTTCAAGTATTTGTTTAGTACCTACCAGAAGTAAGATAGTTTATTAGGGGATCTTCAAAGGCATCTGAGAGGCCCCACACCTGGACAGGAATTCTTTCTCCAGCATCTCCAATAAGCAGCCATTCAAAGGCTGATTGAACACCTCCTGGGAAGGAGAGCTCATTACCCCAAAGGCATGCTGGGATCTCTCCAATTGGGCGGAACTTTTACCTTCCACAAAGTCAATGACAGCTCTTCTCTATGACATCCCCCAGTTGTTTCTAGTTCTGCCTGCTGGGGACAAGCAGAACCAGCTGAGTCACAGAATGCCAGCCCTACTCCTTCCCGTCACCCCCTCAAAGACTCCCCACCACAACATATTGGAGCCAATACCTCTCATTAATGTCAGGTTTCCTCTTCTGTCTCGGGACCTCAAGATCAATTCTCTTTCCACTTGCCCCCGGGGTCTCTTGTGACATGTGGAAGGTCCTGAATGGCAGGGCCAGGGTCTGTAGAGTGTGCCCCATTGGCAATGATGGGGGCAGGGGAGGAATGGGCTGGAAATCAGGCTCTCCAGGGCCACATCCCAGCGCTGCTTTCACTAACTAACAAGGAATGAGTTCTGGCACCTTCCAAGTGTCGCTTTTCTTATTTAAGCCACGGGTGATGACATTTTCGACTCTGTTTAGATCTAACACTTTGCGTCTCTTTCTAGCATTCTTTATTAAACGCTACATCGCTGCTGCTGTCGTTATTTTATCAGATCATAGGCAGTCTTTTAACTCTCCAAGCCTCAGTTTTCCCATTTATAAAATGGGGTGGGGGGAGTTTGCTAAAGAGCTTTTCCAGCTCTCAATGCTCTGTGCCAACTTCAGTGGAAGCAAACAGCTCCAAACTCAGCTGGTTTTCACAGAGATGCAACAAGTCCCCAAGTTAGCGCTCATGGCACCAACATCGGTGTTAAAAAAAAAAAAGTTGGCAATTAAAAGGAAGGAGAAGGAACATCTGGCGGTTCTGCTCTTTTCTAGCAAAGAGGCGGAAGCTGACATGGTGTTAATGTAATTAACACTGCTTCCCCACCCCTCTTTGCTGTAGTGTTAATTTAAATAAAGCCCGATTTGCATTGGGTGCAGCATGCCCTGGAATTCCACCTTACTGGGTGCTCTACCCATCCTTTGCAATGCCTCTCCCTAGAAAAGGTCAGTAGGTAGGATCTGGAGGGTGGCCAGAGGCTTGAGTGCTGCCCTGCCCCTCAGCACCCTTGGAAACACAGCCCTCGAGGATGGAAAGAGAAAGTCACAAGCAGCTGAACACCGGAAAGGACATTCTATATAATGACCTGCTTCTGATGATGGTGGTAAATGCCGGTCTTTATGTGAGGCTTTAATGTTAACCAAGCACTTGACAGACTCTTTCTCCTTTATTCCGCCCAACAGCTTTGCCAGAGAGAGAGAGAGTAGATCTCATTATTCTCATTTTACAGATGAGGAAACTGAGGTATGGAGATGTGGAATGCTGTAGGCTCCCAGGATCTATGAGCTAGAAGGGGCCTAAGAAGACTCGAATCAATACAGCCCTGGGGCACCAACTAGCTAAGTGACTTGTCCCGGGTCATAAATCTAATAGGTGACTGAAGAAGAATTTGAACTTGGACCAGCTCTCTAGCCATTCCATAATTCTTATGCAAGTTCACACAAGGAACACCATCGCTTACATCATCCTTCCTCATCTCCTCCCTGTCTCTGCCAATGGCAGTACCAAGCCCCCAGATACCCAGGCTCAACACCTCTTGCTGCCTTTCCCTCACTCACCACCACCCCCAGTCAACCAGCCCCATCCTTCTTTCCTGCTCCTCCACCCTTCCCCGTACAGCATCATTACTACTTCCCTAGCATAGGGAAACAGCCCCCAACAGATTTGCCTTTCTCCATTCTTGCCAAATCATCGGTATTTGTGTTCAGACAAGCTTTACACTTCAATCACACCAGACAACTGGTCAGACCCCTATCTCCTGCCTTTGGGTCTTGGTACAAGGCATTTGCCATGCCTAGAATGCCTGATCTCCTCCCCTACTCCCGCTCTGCGTGGGTGTCTCTTTAAAGATGCTCCCTCCATTGGCAATGCTCACTCTGTTGCCAATTTTTCTTCACATACTTACTTGAACACACATGGGGAATCCCTCCCAACAGGGTGGCAGTTTCTTGAGGGAAGAAACTCTCACTTCTGACTCTGTATTCTCACAGCCTGCCGCCATGCCTGGAACACAGTCGGTGCTTAATAAATGCTGGATGAATGGCATAAAGCTTGCTTATTCAGAGATCTGATCATATCACTCTCCTATGCCTAGCCATATTCCATCCCAATCTCCTCCATACATTCCCTGCTTCTGCCAAATGATCTTCTTCTGACCCCCTGCACATCTGTCCAATACGAACTCTGCCACTACCACGGATTTGCCAACTTTTCAAATTCCTGCCCATATTTGAAGTCCATCTCAAAGGCCAGTCCTCTCTGACCCTTTCTGGTAGCCTTGACCTCAGCTCTCTTGGCCCCATCTGATGTCCTTGTTACAATGGTTTGTTCCCCAGGTGTGTTAGGTAGCAACATAATTTCCCACTGTCTTTGAGACCTATCGTTGGCCCAGTGGTCTGAAGCGGCCAATAAATGACATGTGAATCGAACTGAAATGCCTAGATGCCAAACATCCAACCAGTTGCCCAAACCCATGCATTCTCCCTCTGCAGCTTCACTCCTCCCCTCCTCTCCACTAGCTTGGTGGCCTCCACACCAATCCCGGTCCTCATCTCTTCTTGCCTACTTACAGCCTCCTTCTCCTCCCTGCCTCTACTTTCACCTTCTCCATTCTCTCCAATACCAGCTTCCAGAGGCACCTTCTATATACACAGCCCTGAGTATGTCGCTCTCCTGCCAGAATCCTGTCCCAGGCTTCCCATCACAAAAAGGATGAGGTAGCAACTCCCCAACCTGGCATTCAAGGCTCTTTACCATCTGTCTCCAGCCCACCTTTCCAGCTTTCTTTTACACTACTCCCACTCACATATTCTAACTCCAGCCAAACCAGATGACTGTTCCCTGAGTGCTCTCCCGCCTCCACACCTTTGCTCTCTCCATTCCTTGTGCCTTTAATCTTTCCACTTCGGTGCAAATTTGTATTTTTTCTGAAGAAACACACATCACTTTTGATGCCCTGGAATAAAAGGCCCTGTGGTTTTCAGCCATGTTATTAATCAAAATAAAAGCCTTTTTTATGGGGAGATGAATTTTGCAGGAGGAATTCAGCCCATCTATGGAACAGTTTTGCTCAGTGGGGTGAGCCCGGCCTCAGGAGGTGGTTCTGTCTGCCTGTCCCAGAGGCCTGTCTGAGATATTGCCAGACATGAGGCCCAGGGAATAGATGGATATATCTATCTGTCTGTCTGTCCTCAGGGATTCTCTGACACAGCCAAGGGACCATAAAACACACCCGAAACTCAGACCTATCTATCCTTGGGAAATTTCTGAGACAGGAAAATCAGAACTTGGGAGTGTCTGTCTGCCCCATTCTTAGGGACTAGATGAGACCCTCCAAGAACTCAGCAATAGGGAGGGGGCGTGTATACCGCCTTAAGGCCCATTTGAGATTCACCTCAGGGGAGGAGGTGTTTTTCTGCCTCTGTTATCTGTTTGAGATATGAGCAGGACCATCCCCAACATCATCAACATCAACAACATTTATTCATGATTCCTAGGTGCCAGGCACAATGTTAAATGCTGGCCCTGTGTCTGTCTGTCTTTGGAAATTGTCTGTGACACAGTCTCAGACCAGGGCAGTGACTGTCCCGAGGGCCTATCAGAGACATGGATAGACCACCAGGATAGGGAGTGAATCCGTCTCTGCATACAGAGACACAGCTCCCCACAATAACAAGTCATCCAGGACATGGTCATCTTTCTGGGTGACATTTTGTCCCTCAGAGTCTGGCCGACAAAGGTTACCTTTCCCCAAGGTGCCAAGACAATTTCATCACCATAATTACATTTTACGATACTTTTATGAAGGTTTCTGTCTTTAAACTTCACAAATGTTATTGCTAAAAAAATTGTTCCAGCCCCATTTCTCCCCTCTTGGGGAGAATTATGGCTCTGATGGGGAAATGGCAGATAATAGAGGTGATAATGACTTAATGTCATTTACAAATGCCTGCCTTTCAAACAGCTTCAGGAAGATCCAAACCTACCAGCAGCTCTGTAATCCACTTCCCCACTAACACCAGACTGACCCAAAGAATTGAAGCAGCTTGGAGGGGACTAGAAGAGTAACAATGGCTCCCATTCAAAGGGCAATGGTAAGTGTGCTGGGTCACAGGCTCCGTGGCATTCAGCTGGAAGGCGCCTTAGATGCCATTGAGTACAGGACCTTTATTTCACCAGGAAGGGAACTGAGGTTTAGGGAATAAACAGCAGCAGTGGGATTCGAACCCAGCTCCTATGACCTAAACCCAGTGGTTTGTTTGATTGTTCCCCATCATTCCAGGCTAGAAGGATGGATCTTCTGTCCAAATCCTCATTTTACAAATGCAAAAATTTTGAGTCCTTGCAAAATTAAGGGATTTGTCATATAGGCAGTAAATAGCTATGCCAAGATTCCCACCCAGATCCCTAGACTCCAAATGCTGTCCTCCTTCCCCCCTATAGACTTGGGGGAGGGTGGTGTT
This sequence comes from Petaurus breviceps papuanus, assembly GCF_028583685.1. Lineage (NCBI taxonomy): Eukaryota > Metazoa > Chordata > Mammalia > Diprotodontia > Petauridae > Petaurus > Petaurus breviceps. The sequence continues at coordinate 2,250,031 of NW_027186310.1, forward strand.
CTACAACTCAGGTTTGGGATAAAGATCATGATACACTTGGGCTGGGGTGAAGGCAACATCTGAACTCATGGAGAGGAAGTCCTTAGAACTCACTCGCTGCGATGGAAATCCACAGCTCACAACCTCGGCCTCAAGGAAACATTCTTTTCTTTTTTAAAATGGGTTTTTATTGATGATTTCTGTTTCTTACATCATCAAAATTATCCTAAGTATTCTTCCCCTTCCCCCCCCAAAAAAAAACATCCCCAGTGACTAATAGCATCTTTTAGAGAGTAAAACCAGGTGGCACTGATGGGAAACTGTCCTTTATTGTGGAACCCAAGGAAAGGAGGGCAGTATGGACTCAACATAGGCAAATGGGCTCTGAGGATAAGAGCTCCCATAAGTGTAAGGGCAGCGAGGTGCTACAGTGGGCAGGTTGGGCCTGGGGTCAGGAAGACCTGAGTTCAAATCCAGCCTCAGACACTTACTAACTCAGTTTCCTTTCTCCTTCCCTATAGAATGAGCTGAAGAAGGAAATGGCAATGGCAAACCACAGCAGTATTTCTGCAGAGAGAATCCAAAATGGGGTTACAACTGAAAAAAACAGCTGGACAATGGCAACAATAAGGAGTGTGGTAGAATGGGTGGGGGAGTAACTAGGGGTCTTAGAACAGAAGTCCGATGAAGCCTTATTGGGGAGGGGGTGGGACAGCATTAGGAAATTAAATGTCAGCACTGGGAGGGGCCTAAAATTGAGGAATATAGGAGGGTTCATTGATCCCCTTCATTTCTGAGTCATATTAAATGGTGTCCTGGTCTCCTTCTCAATCTTAGATTCTGTGGTTTGGGGCATATCAGAGAAACAATTACATTTGAAAAGGCTTGTGTTCAGATGCTTCTGCTTCATCCTCCATGGGTGGCCTTGGCCAGGAGACTCACCCCTCTACACCACAGTTTCCTCAGCTGTAAAATGGGTGGGAGGGTTAGACTCTGGGACCTCCCAGAGATCTCCTAGCACTTAATTGATGGTCTCATGATATGATCATAAGATAGGTTTTTTTTAATAGCAGACAGAAAGCTGGCCTGAGTTCAGATGATGCCTCCAACCCTGGGAAGTTTCCTTAATCTATGAGGCCGCCAGACAAGTCTCTAATACTACCCAGTTTAGAGCAATCGATTTGGGTAGAGGTAGTTGGCTCACTGGGAGCTCCCGTCCCTTATGGACTCACAGGCTGGGGGGAGGGGGTTTGAACCTCCAGCCTCCACCAGAGGAACCACTGGCCTTGCCTGGATGCATCCGCTTTGCCTCCTCATGAGGCCTCCCTCAGTCTTCCTTCCTTTGTCACAGCAGCAGGAATCAGGTCCTGACAAGGGGCAAGCAGAGGGGCCAGAACCTCTTCAAGAAAAGGAAGCATCCCTCCCCCAAGCTGCTGCCAGTTAGAAACAGAAAGAAGCTAAAGGGGGGGTGGTGCTCAGCATCTCCTCTCTCTCCCTAGCTCTCAGAGCCCCTGACCCCACAGTTCGGTTACTTATTAGAGTAGACAAGGAGGAAACATCCCATTGTGGACATGAGCCCAGAGTAGGTGGGTGTGACGCTTGGGGCCTTCAGGGTCCTGCCTTGTCTAGTTGGCCTGACACATGGGAGGAAGGCAAGTCACTGGCTGTGTTGGGCACTGCTTTGGATAGGAAACATTTAGCACCGAGATGAGCAGATCAATGAAAGGTGATGGACAGGATCAATAGACGGCTAGATTTTGTTTGGTAATTATCAATTAGCTCCTCCAAGAAACAAAGGATGGCAGAACCATGAGAGGCTTGGGACAGAGGATGGCAGAAGTGGAAGGGAACTCAGAACAGGGAATGTCAGAGCTGGGAGAAGGCTTAGAACAAGGAATATCAGAGATGGGAGGGACCTTAGAACAGGAATATTAGGATGGGAGGGGGCTTAGGACAGGGAATGTGAGAATGGGAGGGGTCTTAGCACCACAACCTTCCTGCCCTCTCAATCTCCCAGGTCACTCTGCTTTTTCCTAAGAAAGCTATCTGAACCAAATTCCATTTCACATCCCCAAAGCAGGTCCTTGAAACAGCTAGCCCCCCATAAAAATAAAACAATGTTATAACATCTTCAAAGCAAACTGTCCCATCATTCTTCTCTCCGTTACAGAACATTTTTATGTGGAATTTGAACCATTTTCTATTTCATGCCCCTCTTAAAATCTGGTGCTTAATGTCTGGGCAGCTGGCTCTCTACAAAGGTAGAGAGGATCGACAGCACAGCTCCATCTGAAATAAAAACTTGCACAATATCTCCTAGCCTTGGCAAGCAGGGACAAGCTGTGGAGGAGGCAGTGGGAGTCAATTCCATTGCCCTCCAGCAGCACAGATCTGCGCTTGAGACAGCAGCAGCCAACACCCAAGCCCAGGAGCACTTCACAGAACATTAGGGACTCAATTCTGAATAGCGTCATTTTGCAAAGAAGTGATAATTGGTGAATTACAGGATTATTTTAGATCAGCAGCTTAAGAGCTAAAAGAAGATCAATTGAGGCCTGAACCCATGAATGGAACAAAAGAGACATCCTAGCCAATAAAACAATCTGGTTGTACATCTGCCCTTGATATCAAAAAACAGTAAAGTGGGTCAGTTTACTTTCTAAGGGGACATAGAGAAAAATATGTCAGATCTGGGAGGGGCCTTAGAACATGGAACGTCAGAGGTGGGATGGAGCTCAGAACAGGTAATGTCAGAGCTGGGAGGGTCCTTAGAACCCAGATTATAAAATATCAGAGCGAGAAGAGATCCTAGAACATGAAATATCTGAGCTGGGAGAGCACTTAGAACATCAGGTTTGGACCTGAAACAGAGCTGGAAGGATCCTCAGAGACCTCTAGTCCAACCTCCTCAATTTTGCAGGAGAAATGAGGCCCACGTTATTTCCATCCAAATGTGCACAGGTAGTAAATATCAGAGTCAGAATGAGATCCTGATCATTTGAATGCAAAAAGGAGATAGGCACCTCAGCTGGTAAGATGAAAGGGTCCCTGATGGACAGAGAGCTGGCTTGTTCTATTGCTACCCTTCCAACTCTGGGAGACAATTCCGAAGATGCCCAGAGGGTCTGGTAGAGCCAGCTGTGGCCATCGGCTGGGAAGACGTGGATGAGCGGGACAGAGTATGGGAAACGCAGATAGGTGGGGAGTTCTCTCACTGGAAGTACCGAGCCACTTGCATATTTGAGTTCTGAGTTGAAAAGAGGGTTGCTGGAACCCACGGCTATGGCTCCTCTCCCAAAGTGCTCTTGCTGCACTGAACGTCGGACCATTCTAGATTGCTTCCTGACCTGACACTCGCCATCTCTTGGCTGAACTCTATGACCCAGGCAGTCAAAACAGCTGAAATTTCTGGTAGGCAAACCGATGGTCTTCTTTAACTCTTTCCGTATACGGGCACATTTATTGATCCAGTGGTTCCTTGGGAGGAGTCAGGGTTGTTCAATGCCCTGGGCCTGCTGGGTTGTCCCTATACATGAAGCATGCTGAGAGCTAAACTGTCTTCCCCAACACGAGCAGAATAGTTCAGTCTTGTCTGACTCACCTGGCTGAGGCCCCTTTCGATGCTCTCGCAAAACAGATCAGCTTGGAAAACCAAGGTCCACTCATCATATCAAACATCACAACTGAGTCCAGTTTCTGCCTGTCAGGAGCTTGCACATAAAGTGGGGGAACCACCATGTCCATAGACCATGACTCTTTCCAGTTCTGATGGTCTGTGTTCCCTTTCTTAGGTCACTTTAGCTCTGGATTGCTCTGGTCTCTTATGCTGCTCAGTGCTATTGTTCTGTGTTCTAATGCCACTCCCCCAATCCCTGTTTTGACACCATATGTCCCCACTACTAGGTTGGATTTACCCTATTCAAGTCATTTGGAAAAAATCAGTCGCAGATCTCCTGAGGCACAGGCTCATTGCCCCATTCCTGCGCCACCCCCCACCCAAGCTTGGCAGCCCTGGCTGCTGGTCTTCCCAATAAATACATCATTCAATTTGTCATTATTCAATCATTATTCCCTGAAAATTATCTTGTTTCCTTTCATTTTATGAGACTGACCAGTCTCTCCATGCACCAAAGCTGAATGTGGCCTTTTTGACTTTCAATATGCTGTCACAAGTCATCTGCACATTAAATTTGAGAAAAACTTGCTAAAGCCCACCATAAAAAATGAAAATTGCCTTTTTAAAATCGCATTTGTATGCAGGTGTGTCTCAGCAGCTTCTTCCCACTGACTGCCAATGGCCAGGCGGGCACCACAGCGGCATAGATCCACGGGCCCCATCTGTGTGCCTTCAACCTGCTCATCTGCCAGAGGCATTCAGCAAGATCAGCCCAAGAGGGAAGCCATGTGGGGGCTCCTCTCCCTGTGTCCATCCAGCATCCTAGCCTGCCAGGCTACACCTCAACCTGCTCCTATGGTTCAGCTCACGGTCTTTCCCAGTGGAAAGACCCTTAGGAATTGGCATGGGAGAGTGGAAAGAACTTTGGATGGAGGTGGAAAATCTGGCCTTGAGTCCTGACTCTCCTATTTTCTGGACAGTCGGCCGATCAAAGGCTTTCTTGATGTCAGTTTCCTCATGTGAAATATCTTCAACTAAGAGATTCTGTGACCCATTTTGTGAAGGATTTAGAGACAATGAGGCACCATCACAGGAATATAGGCTGAACGTTCAAATATCGTGTCTAATTCTTGTTTTCTACTTGTGTGATCTTGGAGAAGTCACATACATTTCCTGCACCAGATTTCCACTGGGCTCTGTGATTACCTCCAACTCTGACATCATTGTTCTGGGCTTCTGTCATCTTTCTCAACACTAGACTTCTTTAACTTTGGCAAGGTGCTTTTCCCAGCAACCTCAGGAGTTTTGGGGAACAAGCATGTATACCCCTACTTACAGGAACTGGAGTCAAAGGGCAGTATCACCGCCTGCCTAGGGTCATGCAAATAGCAACCAGTGAGGCCAGAAAGTGAGTCTCCAGATTCTTTGGCTCCAAATGCTGCCATGACTCCATTATCTCCAGCCTCCCAGAGGGCTGGTTCCCTACTCCCTTGGACAGCGCTTCAGTGAAAGAGATTTGGTCATGCCTTTCCCAGTGTCTGCCTCCTCCCAACACCCTTAGTATATGTGTTTTAGATATATCTACATGCGTGTATTATTGATGATTTTTGTTCTTATATCACATTACTTCTGAATTTACCTCACCCACCTCTTACTCAGCAAGTCACCCCTCAGAGTAAGCATTTGTACAGTTAGCAAAGCACTTGACATCTGCTAACTCATTTGTAAAAAAAGAAAAAGAGTTCAGAATGGGTCTGCCAGTATTCACTCCCCTCTGTAGAGTACTCACCTCTTCAGAGATAAGAGGGGGATTTCTCATGGGTTTCTCCTGGGCCAAGCTTGATCAGGGTGCATTTTTCTACCCTCTCTTCTCCTCTCTTGTCTCTCCCCTCCTTTCCTCTCTTCTCCTCTCTTGTCTCTCCCCTCCTTTCCT
>NW_027186310.1:2255568-2303068 GCF_028583685.1 Petaurus breviceps papuanus
CCCCTCCTTTCCTCTCTTCTCCTCTCTTGTCTCTCCCCTCCTTTCCTTTCTTCTCCTCTCCTGTCTCTCCCCTTGCCTCCCCTCTCTTCTTTTCTCCTCTTCCCCTCTCCCCCTCTATTCTCCTCTCCCATCTTTCTCCTCTCTTACCTTTCTTTTTCTCTCCTGTCTTTCTTACCTCCTTTCCTCTACTTTCCTTTTTTTTGGGGGGTGGGGGGGAAGCATGGTCTAACTGGAGGTTCAAATCCTTCTTCAGACACTTACTAGCTTTGTGACCCTGGGCAAGTTTCTTTACCTCCCTCGTTCTCAGTTTCCTCATCTGTAAAAGGGGGGTGGAGGCTCAGGTGTCTTCCAGATCTCAGTCTTTCATAGACTAGATGACTAACGTGGTCCTACTCATGCTCCCTTTGGGTCACTTGTGATCAATTTCTCTGCTTTGCATCACTGCCCACATGCCTTCCCATCTTCTACAGTTATTGGGGCATGTTCATTGTCACATAACTAAGAGATGATACCTGAGCTAATCTCCACATCTGCCCCCCTCCACCACCACAAAAAAAAAAAGAAACACACTTCCATTGATCTTTAAATGGGAGATATTTAAGGGGATTTTGTGGGTTCAAACTGAATCCATATTTGGTCCTGGGAGTTCTCTGACATCTCTGCATGTGCATGCCTGGATGGACTCTTCCCCATGGTCTTTCCCACCCCCAAGTGAGGTCCCCATGCTAGAAAGACATTTCCTGGCAGGAATGGGGGAGGTCACCCTTCCTGATGAATCCGAGGCTATCAATCCCCTCATTGTCTGCATGGATAGCCAGCCCTCACTCTTGGAGGCTAACACTGCCTCCTCTTCATTACCAGATCATCAATGCCCTTCAGTGAACCAGAAGGCAAGAAGACTGCCCGACCTCCTTGGAGGTCCCCAAAGCCAGCTTCTTTCCAGATGTTACACCCACATTCCTGCCCTTCTCAAGTTTTCTACACCTAGGTCCTAGTGAAGGAGGTGTGGGGAGGGCCCATGGAGTCCGGGTTTTATGCTGTGCTGCTGACCCTTCCCATCAGAGTTTTTAAGGAACACAGAATATCAGGTACTATGCATGCCACCGTGACACCTTGTCAAGGCTCACCTCCATAGCCTACTCCTCATGTGACCTTGGCCAAGTCACTTATGTTGCCTGTCTCTCATATTCTTCCTCTTTAGAAGTAAGGAGGAGAAGGGAGCTGGACTCTATGTCTGTTGAGATCCCTTCCATTGATATGCCTCTCTTTACTCCCTCATCAAATGAAGGGGGTGGACTAGATAGTCGCAGAGGTGCCTTCCACCTGCAGCCCCAGCATCAAGAACCCACCAAATGGTACCTTTGCTATAACCTCCAGTGGATTCTGACCCTTCTTTAGGATCAGTGGATTCCGAGGCAGAGGTGACCTTAGAAATCATTGAGTTTTCTCATTTTGCAGGAGCTCAGGCTGAGGTCAGAGATGAAAAGGATTTCAGGTCTCTCTTTAGAGCCCCCAAAGCCTTCCCCAGTACTGGAAACACAGCCATCCCTCTAGGGCTAGCTTAGGAGGGCAAAGGCAGCCCGGCACAGTGACAAGAGTGCTGGATTTGGAATCACAGGACCTGGCTTCGAATCCTGACTCTACCATCCTTCTATGTGATGCCGGGCAGGCTTTATAATCTCTCCAGGACTGCCTTGCTGTCTTCCTTTGTAGAATGAGAGGGTTGGACTCAATTGGCTCTAAGTACAAGACTCTATGGAGCCCTGGCTGCTCTGAATTCTGCAGGGACTCCTCCAGTCTCCCCTCTCTTCCCTGTTCAGTCACGACCCATTCTTTTTAGGCCAACACAAATGCTGACCCCTCGAGGATGTCTTCTCTGAGGCTTTTACCTCAGACTTCCCGACACTTTTTGCTCATTGGAAATTCACTTGAATGCTGTGCAGACATTAATACGGAAGGTTCTGTAAGATTTTGAGCTCCCTGAGGGAAGGGGGGGCTTTATGGTGCATTCAGTGGCCAGAACAGAGAAGCTCTGAACCCCATTAACAGAGGCTTAAGCATACTAGGTGACTGGCCACATTACCTTATCACCTGCTTCCTTAGGACATCTGTTATATTGTTAACGCCCTTCTCATCCATCTTTGTGTGTGTGCCTCTATGTTACTCTTCCTCAGGCACCCACCAGATATTGAAGGAAAGTCTACCCAGAATTTTTGAGCCCCCAGCTTGTTTTGGTGTGGATAAATGAGGTCATCAGAAGATCCTGGACAGAACTTTCAGACACTGTGACCTCCTGTACATCCTACATTTCCCAAATGAGATTTCTGAAAACCTTAGGGGCACACTGCCAGTTATATCACTGCTGCTGACACAAGGTAGCGACTTCAAAGAAAAAAAAAGGAGAAAATGGGAAATGAAGAGCAGACAATGATGCCAGGGAATGGCCTATGAGCACTGGCTTTCTGGAGCAAGGATTGTGTGAACAGAATTAGGGGCTTCTACTCAGCCACAAAAAACCACATCAACCATCAGGAAGTATATATTGGTTCCTGGTTCTGTTTCTTAGAGGAGGGGACTTCACTTGGACTTGGCACAATGATGAAGGTTAGGATGAGCAAAAAGGAGAAGAAATTATTTTCCATGAGGTTCCATGGAGAACATGGAGTATCACACATTCCCTGTGTCTCACTGCACTTCAACAAATGCATGGAGCTATAGGGCTGCAGGCATGTGTTCCAGCAAAGCTAAAGGGAGGGACTTACAATGTGAGCAAGACACGTCTCCTAGGGCCTCTCATGTACTAAAGGGAGTCTTGCAGCACAAAGGGTGTTACACCATTGGTACTGTGAACATGAGGGAGATGGAGTTTGATGCAATCTTCCTGACTTCTTGATCAGTCACATTGCTGGCTTGCAATGCAAAGCCCAGGGACATTTTCATGAGGGTTCCCTTTGAAACTGATGGGAGGGCTGCACATGGAGGGGGTTAATGGAGCTGATGAGGGATCCCACTTCAGGTTGGCTTCTGCATAATGGTCAGATGGATCAGATTAAGATCTGTTAGGTAGGAGGGAAAGGGACAAAAAGGAAGAAGATGGACATTGGGATCCTATTGAGTTCAGCCTTTTTCTTCAGGCTTTGGATGATATCTCAGGACATGAAAAAAGGGAGCATGTTTCTGTTTCTTTCAGGTCAAACCAGTTAAACACCATCTTCTCTCCACCATTTACAGGAGGAATGTGGACTGATGTAGTCAATCTTATCCAAAGATCCTTTACCATTTTTGTGTTGTGGATCACTTGGGCAGCCTAGGGAAGTCTGTAGACAGTCCCATTCTCAGAGTCAAATTTTTAAAATCATTAAATGAAAATACATAGGATTACAAAAGAAACAAACCATAATGAAATGCAGTTACTAAAAGTTTAAAGGTCCAAAACAACTTCATGGAGCTCAGGTTAAGAGTCCCTGCCCTGCGTGGAGCTTTGCAAAAATAATCGGTTCTGCAAATGATGAGTATCTCCTGCAGGAAATAAGAATGTTCAAACCAGATGAACCCAGGACCCTCTTCCTCTACAGCATCACTCTGCCATCCGTGACCTTGGCAGAGGTGGGCCGGGGGCTTGTCTCTAGTCCTGTTACAGTTCTGGATCTCCCCAACAAATCTTTTCCAAGTAGTTCACTGCAAGAAAGATTATTTTTCCCAATGGTTTTCTCAGGAAAGAAGGAAAAAGACAATTGCTTTGAGAGAGGACAGAAGTGTTTCATCTTAGCATATGGACATCTTGTTCTGGGTTGTTCCCAACATGTTCCTTAGTGAGAGACAGAGTATTCAAGACTAAATAGTTCTTCTCCCAATTTAGGCACCCTCTAGAGGTCCTACTCACCTCTTTGTCCAGCCATATTTTATCAGAATTAAACCCCACCAGCTCCTCTCCCTTTGGTGTACTTGGATCCAGCTACCTCCACATTTGGCACCCTTGCAGGCCCTTGGGACCACGGAACTTCCCTGCTTTCCAGTATTAAAAAGAGGAGCTCTAGGGCCTCTATGGTACCAAAAAATATATATTTTCTTTGCCAAGATTTTGAAACTTATTGGAAGTACAGGAAATAAGTAGGAAGGGGTGCTATGCAGGTCTGTACCCCACAATTTGAAAGGTGTAGGGCTTCTCCCCCTCCCACCCTCTGGTCACAAAATTGAGGCTTTCCTTACCAGTGCCAGTCAGGCCAGTATTTACAGAGCAGGATGCCATAGGTAGGGCTCAGTTGGTCCAAATGAAAAGGGGAAAGTATGCCAAGAGCATCTGTACCAAAACGCAGGCACGGGAAAAAATAGAAAGTGAGAGCCTGTGTGGAAGCTGAATCGTGCAAATGTGTGCTGGGGTGTAAAGCAAGGGAAAATTCCTCTCTGCTGGGACTGCAAATCATGGAATCACAGAATCTCAGCCTTGAAAAGGGCTTAGAGGACATCAAAGTGGAAGGAATCTCTTGGGAAGCTTCCTGAGCAAGCACCTCCATGGGAAAAGCTGGCTGAGCCACAATGCTTACAGATCGAAAGCCAGACTGCTTGTCGAACTCAGGATGAGTCACCAGTTTTCCAGGGCAGCTAAAAAGCTAATCTGAACTTCAGTTGCAAGAAGAGGGGCATGGCACCCTGAAGGCATGGGCAGAGTGACCACAGGGACATTCGTATGGCACCCAGGTGGCATGGTGCCCAGGGGGCATGAGCATGACACCCCAGAGGGAGAACAGTGACAACTCTGCTGTTCTGGCCCTCTGTTCCCATCTAAAACTCTGTGTTCAGCTCAGGGCACCTAAAGACAGGAGAGGCAGCGATAACTAGAGGGCTTGGAGAAGAGGGCAAGCAGGATAGGGACTGGCTTAGAGAGCACTGATACACTGATTTGCTGGAAGAATTGGGGGAGGTGGACATTTATCCTCAGGCTGGGGAGGCTTGAGGAGGGATGACAGATTCCTTCCAGGATCTCAAGGGCTGCCCCATATAAGAAGCACTAGGCTTGTTCTCCTTGGCTCAGCTCAGTGCCATCCCCTGTATGAAGGCTCTTCTGACCTGCCTTTCTGCTTGAACATCTTATACTCCCCTCCAAAATGACCTTATGTTAACTTTACATATATTATAGTCATTCATATGTGCACTTTATGTGCCTCTCGACTGTCTATTACTTGAGGAAAACTCTTTTGTTTTAATCTTTGTATGCCAAGTTCCTAGCATGGCACCTAGCATATAGTAGGTGTTCGATGACCATTTCTTCATTGATCAAGGAAGAGGGAGATGCTGTACATGACCAGGACACAACAATCATGCATTCAAGTGCAGTAGGTTTTAGAGTTGAAAAAAAAGCATCACAACAATTGTCTAATTTGATCCTCCCAACCTCATGAGGCAGGAAGAAGAAAGGGACCATTTTACAAACAAATAAAGTAAGGCACAGAGAAGTGGACCTGGGAGGTCATCTATTCCTCCTTGCAACACTCATAGAACTTTACTTGTCATTCTACTTTGCACTGAAAATATTCAAATATGCTTGTCTGTCTAATCTCCCCTTGACCAGCCTAGTCCAGTTCAGGGACAGGTGTACAGTGGGTAATGGTTTTTCTAATCCTCCACCCCCCAAAAAAGTGAATTATGAAGATTGTTTCATGATGCATGGATCAGTTTTATACTGATTCAGTGGAAAGGTTATAGTGAATGAATTAAAAAGCAGTTATTAAGTGTGTCAGATACTGGACCGAGTGCTGGGGGAAAAAAAACCTATGACAAGGACAGTCCATGTCCCCAAGGGGCTTCCATTCCAATAAGGGAAGAATAGATATATAAGGTATTAGTGACCAGGGAGGGCTTTCTGGATTGGGAAGTCATGGAACTGATGAATAGCATAACAGGGCAATTGATGGACATGATCTTACTATACTTGGATATGTCGGCGTGAATCTGAATATCATTCTCAAAGCTAAAGGTAGAATGTGGGTTCTTGAGGTTGGTGTGAAGATGGTTATGGAGAGTAGTGGAATCGTATTCAAGTTGAGTAAGTCATTGGGACGGCCCACCAGGCAAAGTCCCAGGATGGGAGCTGAAGAGCCAGCCAGTTGAGAGGCCATTAGAAGCATGGGGGGAAGGTGGCCAAAGAGGTAGTTTTGAAAACATAGACTGAAGCCAACATTTCCTTAGATTGAGCTGTAATATCCCTGAGTATGAATTCTTGCAACTGTTCCTTGGTCTGCACCTCAGGGCCAAAAGGAATAGAAACATTCTTCCATATGACAGTCCTGAAAAGATTTGAGCCAGTGAGTGTGCTATCGTATCAGCACACATCTCAGTTAGGCCAGTCTTTTAAGTAGCTAATGAAGGTGTTTTCACCCCACAACATATGCAGTACATAGCACGCCTTCCATCATCTCTACTTGGCACATGGGGAAACTGAGTCTCAGGAAGATGAAGTGGATTGCTCCAAGTCACATGACTAAGAAGGGGACCAGCTGGAACTAGAATCCCTTTTGCATGCCTTTAGCTTGGCTGCCTTTCCCCTTGGACTTGATTGCTACAAAAATAATTAGTGGAAATTGTTACAAAAATAGCACTAATTCTTATGTCTCAAGTTTAAGTTTGGCAAAAGGTGTAGGGCAGGTGCAAACCTGCATTGGTGGAGGGAATTTCTTCCTTGGGAATTCCACATGCCCAAAATATCAAAGTTTCATCCCTCCCCATAACTACCTCCCTCCCTTCTCAAAAAAAAGTTATATGTGCTATAAGAAATGAGGAACAGATGGACTTCATATTTACCTGGAGAGGCTTATAAAAACTGATGCTGAGTGAGAAGAGTAGAACCAGGAGAAATAAGTACACAATTACAGACACAACGTATGTGTGATGACCAACTTTGATAGACTGGACTCTTCTCAGCAATGCAGAGTTATAAGACAACTCCAAAAGACTCATGATGGAGAGAGATGTCTACATTCAGAGAAAGAACTAGAAAGAACAGAGTTTGAATGCAGATTGAAGCAAACTACCTTTTCTCTGTCTTTTCCTGATTTGGTTTTGTCTCCTTTTTCCCAATGTTCATTCCATCCGATGCAATCCTTCTTTATAACCTGACTAATGTCTAATGTGAAAGTATTCTCAGATCCTATACTTGATTGTATGCCGCCATGGGGGAGGGAAGGGAAGGGGAGAAAATTTGAAACTCAAGGAATTGCAGAATTGAATCTTGTAAACTAAAAGTAAACAAATTAGTGAAGACCAAAAAAATGAAATAAAAGAAAGTATGCCATGGAGCTAGTGGGAAAGTAACATGGGGGTCTGGACCTTGGCAGGATATGGCAAATGTTCATCTATCAGACTTGAGGAATTCAGGAGTGAAGCTTAGGTGATATTAAGGGAAAACATAGAAGTGATGGTCAGAATAGAAAAGACATGCAGCTTGTTTGACCTCATGATCATGACAAGCAGAACCACTTATAAAGAAATCTAACTTTTAAATATAAAGTTTTTATTTATCACATGCATTTGTTCTCATATGTTCAATAGGTAGTAAGTGTCCATCTTTGGGAGAGTATTCATCTTTGGCTATCAAAAACAAACCAAAACAAAAAGTTAGAAAAGGTCTCTACTGATGATCACGCTGGAAGGCAGGCAGTCTGAGCAGTATTCTTCCCATTTTCCAGACAACTAAAAAGAGGCTCTGAGAAGCAAGTGGTTTGTTCAACCTCATTCTACAGTGACTGAGGTGAAGCTCCTTGATTATACACCACCTGTCCTGCTTTCTACATAATGAGGGGCAGAAGAGAATGAAGATGACTAGAAAGAGCGGGTTGACTGAGTCATGGCTCCTGATGAATGTCACTAGGTCCACACTCCCTAGGGAGCTCTGCCCTTTCAAGCATGCAAGGTGAACAAGAGGGTTTGTCTTGCCAAGTACACTTAACCAATCTCACCAAGGGCAACCTTTCACTCGGTTCATCGTGTCAGAAAGGGATCTTTAACTGTAAATGTTTAAACAAGCAAATTCAAATACTATTGTACTAGGGCAATTCAAAAAGGAGGTTGGTAAAGTAAATTATTGGCTCATTATGCAAGTAATTATTGAATAAAAAACAAAACCTAAGAACCAGACCTCAGAGGAGAGGTAGACCAAACTTTCCCTGTCAGATGGTTTCTTCTGCAATATTCCCAAGAAGTGGGCCTCCAGGCTTCACCTGAAGACTTCTTGGTGTAGGACTATTCCCCTTCTCTTGAAGAAGTTAGGCAGTATGATGGAAAGAGTGCTGGACTTGGAATCAGGAAGACCTGAGCTGGAATCCAGTCCTAGAGAGTTGCTGGCAATGTAAACATGTACAAGTCATTTAATCACTACTTGCCTCACTTTCCTTTTCTATAAAATGGTGATGATAATTACACTTACTTACTAGGATGGTAAAGATCAAATGAAATGGTCAATGTAAAGTGTTTGGTAAACCGTAAAACACTCTGTGTCAGTTATTGTTATCATTGCACCATGCTCAGTTCATTGACATTCTAAAATGTGCCATCAAAGATGGAATTTGGACTGACCAGGGCAGATAGTGACAGGATTATCACCTCCCTAGTCTTGGACACTGCCTTTGTTAACACAGACTAACAATGCATGAAGTTGGATGATACAAGGGCCTTTAAGGAGGAAGCTGAATGGGGAAAAAAGCAGATGAAAAATAGCAAAGGTAAGTTAAATTCTGTGACAAACTCTTTTTCCTGAAGGATAGCAGAGCCATCACATGTGGACTCTCATAGTCCATCTTGAGGGGTGCATGAGGACTGTGAAGCATAGAACAAAATTAAAGAGAGAAACAGATGGACTAGAACAAGTATATGTTGCTGGAGTCTTCCCTGGATGTGACAGAAGTTATGTGCATATAATGTGGGCATTGAGTTGCATCTGCACAAATGGGAGGAGGGAGGAGAATCTCATGAACTGATTATATTCCAGCTCCTTGGAAGTGTCCCCCTGACTCGTCTTGTTCTTGGGTCCAAAGCTTCTTTCCAATATTTGCTGTCTCCATCCTGTAATCAGGTAACTGATTTCCCCATGCCCCCAAGTAGAGTCAAGTCTGTATTCAATTTTCTCTTATTACATTTGACTCATCCTTCTGCCTTGCAGCAGCCACCTGATTTTGTCATCTAATTCAATAGCAGCCCCTCCTAGTGTCTTGTCATTTCTCTGCCATCTTTATTTGTCCAGTTTGATCAGAGTGTGAGGAATTGATGTGTAAGTCTAGCAATCACCACCTCCTTTCCCTTGACACAGGTCATAACCAAAACTTGGGATGCTTACTCTCTTCTCACCGCCTTCTCTTGAAAGTCTGTTCATCTTTCTAGCCCCAGCTCAAATGCTATTGCTTCCATGCAGCCTTCTCCCATTCTCCCAGTTAGAAATGGTTTTTAATTCCTATGAATAGACATGCGTTTTGTTTAACATCTGTCTTATAATTATTCTTCTTAAGTCGTATTCTGCAGATGTGATAGGTGCATGCTAGAATAGGATCTTCCATGAGCTTTATTTATTTTTGTTTCCCTAACTCCTAGCAGGCAATGAAAGGTAGTAAGAGACAACTGGATCTAGGTCTCTTCCCACCCAAAGCCCCAAATGATTCCCTGTGGGACTCCCTCTCTTGGAAATGGGACTGAATAACAATATATCAGGACTATGGAACTGGAGCCAAATGCTCCAGGCTCATCTGCTGGAAAAGTGTAACACAGCTAGTGGGGACATCTCTTTCTCATCCACAAATGGGTCTCTAGAGCACAGAACAGAGAGGGTTTAGATTTTTAGGCTACAAGTTTGCAAACCTTCCTAATGATGCCACTGGGGAGCACAGGATGGCTCTGACTGTTTCATTTTCAACCTAGGTTCCCCTGGTTTCTTCTCAGACCTGTCAGAGATGGGTTTCTATTTTTTGATAGCACCTTTTTGTAAAACTGTGAAATTATGTGACCTTAGAACATCAGAGTGGGAAGGCACCTTGGAGCCCATCTAATCTGAGCCCTACACACACACTTTAGAAAGGGAGAAACTAAGAATCAGGAAAGTGATTCCTCTAAGGTCATGGATCCAAGAAGGGATAGAAATACAACTGTGGGTTAATCATGACTCTTGACCCCCAGAGTAACATTGTTTCTCCTATATCACACTCTTTCCTAAACAAGATGCTTCCCCTAATTATGACTACTTAAATAATCACAAAATTAAAAAAACAAAAACTAAAGCTACAATATCCTCAAAGACAACTCCAGCCAAAGCCCATGCCATCCAAGGGTCCCATAAATTCTGCCTGAGCACCTGTAATTTTGAGAATCCTCTAACCCCCAAGGAAATCATCCTATAGATTGATAGCTCCAATTTAGAAAAGCCCATGCCCCAGACTTATCCGAAATCTGCTTCTCTGTAATTTCCACCTTCTGTGAATCGCTGGATCTGAGAGAAACCTGAGGGAGTATGAATTCCAATTTCCACCTGAAGCATGGATCATCTCAATAGCACACTCAACAAGTCTTAGTCCAGCTTGAAGACCTCTGGTGATGGGAAATTTACGTCTCTTCTAGACAACCTATCTCCCTTTGGCATAGCTCTAATTGTTAAGAAGATTTTCCTCAGATTTACCCAAAACCTACTTTGTAGACCTATAGATGTGTATCTCTAGAATGAGAAGGAAGCTTAGGAGATATTTAGCCCAACTCCATCACTTTGAAGATGATGAAAGTTCATCTTAGTGAAGGTCAGTGACTTGACTATGGCCATGCAGGTAATGAGTAGCAAAGTCAAGGATTCACATTCAGTTCTTCTTCTGCCATCATCTCCCCTGCAGATCCCTTTATATCCACATACATACATGTTAAAGTCTTCCTAGTCCTTAGGGGAAAAGGCCTCCCTTTGATCCTCATCTAACATCTATAGCCATCATCTATGCCTTTTCATTACCAATCTCTGCAGGGGGAATACCCCCTCCAACTAGAAAAGTTGGTACTCATAAATCCAGCTACCTGAGGGAGTGAGGCTAGCAGTAGCCTTGAGCTCAGGAGTTCTATGATGCAGTAAGCTAAGGTGATTTGGTATCCACATGGGTTTAGCATTAATATAGTAAATCACCAGGTTCCCTAAAGAGGGATGAGCTAGGCCAGATCAGAAACAGGGTACGTCAATCAGTGGGATTGAGCCTGTGAATAGTTCCTGAACTTCCAGTCTCAAAAAGGAAAAGGAACAGAGCAGAAAAGTTCTCCTACAATTGATGGCCGCTCTCCCATGCCACCTAATCTCTCTCTCCTCAGAGTTAGAATTAGGATGTGCACACACGTGTGCACAAGCGCACACGTGCTTGTGTATGTGTGTGTGCGTGAGAACGCTTGTGTGTACTCACATTCACACACCGGGGATGGGACACAGAAGGCATACTCAGTTGGAGGAAAGTTATTGAGACTGTGGGAAGGGGTGGGGCAATACAGGGATGGGGTATGAGAGAGGTCAGTTATAGAATATCTGCTTGAGACTGCTGTTGGGAAGGGTCAGACACGTTAGAAGGGGGGAGCTAGATAGGCCCAGGGAGAAGTCAATATCAGTGTACCAAATCTCCCAGCTCCTATTTCTCCAGGCCACTAAGATTTGCAAAGAACTGTAGATACATCCTCTGATTTGATTGTCACAACAACCCTATGGCCTATTATTATTCTGGTGTTATAGATGGGGAAACTGAAGCCAAACGAGGTTATTTTTTTTTTACCAGGGTCATAAAGATAAAAAGTACCTGGTGTAGGATTTGAACTCAGGGCTCCCTAATACACTACCAAGTGCTGTTAACACCCTTTAATTTAGCCCCCTGGGATAAAAGCCCAGTTACCCTATGCTATGACGGTGCCTCATCTGAATCTCTTATAATTGGTCTTGAATTCTGGCCCCTGGAGTCCAGTAGCACAAGCTCAATCCCTTGTCCATTTCCATATCTCTTTAAATCTACATCAGATACAACCTTGTCAGGTTTCTGCCCCAAAATCTCTATGGAAACAATCCACACAGCCGGTCATGCCAGTGCTCCTGAACTGGGCTCCTTGTTCCTCTAGGCAATGTTCATCAAGTTACAGAGGCCATAAAATACTCCCAAGCCTCTTGTGTTCTAGCAGGTCCTGTGTGGGATTCAAATTTTCAGTGGTCTACAAGAAGCAGGATTTTCCTCCTGATAAGTTACTGTGCCTTATCTGAGAGAATATATATCTATACAGATATCCGGATGGACATATATATGTACCCATATATAGACACATTTGCACATACATATCTAGCCATATCTTCATTAACTGCTGGAAACAAAGACACTCTGTTCTCTAACATGATGAAGGGGAAAGGGGCGGGTGGATATGGCAGCTGTAAATGAAGACAGACATGCTGTTGACATGGAAACCCAACAGTTAAAAAAAAACACCTCTGCAGGCAGTTTCAAAATGTCAGATTTTGATAACCAGGTTGGAGCCCTTGTTCATCTGTAGTGAAATGTTTGGCAAAACACATGCTGCCATGAATTTTTGACAACACATCATCTTTGCGACGTCAACAGAGCCATATGTCTCTACGATGAGGAAAGCACAGGCCATCCATGTACCGAGACCAACAGAACAGAGAACATTCCCACTTGTTGGCCAAGGAGGAAGATTTTTTTTTAATCAGGTATACTTTTTATGAACATTTAGTGTTGAGGTGAGTTGAATATTTTGCCCTCCACTCTTGTCTGGGTTAGGGAAAAGCCTATTAAAATGTCTAATTCTCCCTTTCCAGTCCTCAATAGATGCAACTTGGACTGACTCTAAATTTGCCTTGAGCAAATGATTGTGTGTGTCCAAACCTTAGCTAATTAATTGTAAGTGAGGGGAGAAAAAAGACATTAAGAAGCAGTCAGCCACCTACACAGTCATATTTGCCAGAACTGGAAGGATAAAGAATAAGGGAAGATTACTGGGTTTGGTTGGGTCTCTCTGGTCCTATGGCAACTGTACCTCCAATGGTGTGCAAGAGTTCATTTGTTGTCACTCTTAGCTTGAAGAAATCATTGAGGAAAGGCAAATGTGTATGCTCATGCATGCATATACACACATATGTGAACAAGTCTGTGTGTATGTGAACTCTACTAGTCAAGCTAAGCATAGAGAAGCTCTTCACTTGAAGGTAAAATGATTACTTGAGTTGAGGGAGGGAAGGAATAGCATTTTAAGATGACCAATGCCCCCCCAAAACAAAATCAGTGTTGGAATCCAAAGTGATTAAAAGTCATGAAATTATAGGGTCATTGGATTTGGAGCTAGGAGAGGCCTCAGAGACCATCTAGTCCTGACTTCACATTTTTCAGAGGAGGTCATTGAATTTCTAGGAGGTAAAAGAGTTTGATACACAGAGGAAAGAGTTTGATACATCAGAGGAAAGGTTGGAACCTAGGTATAGTGGTTCTGGAAGAAATATTCTTTCCATTAACTATGTAGAAATAGCAATGATAATGAAAATAGTAGCAATAATAATAAATTATTTGAATATTGGATGTGCCCCCATCCCTTTTTTATTTGTTCTTCATTGAGATCTGGGATTTCCCTGGGAGTAGAAAACTCCTTCCCACCAATGATGCCTGATCACTCCTCTGTAATTTAGCATCTTGGGGATTAGCCTGAGTTATTGAGGCATTGAATGACCTCATCAGGGCCTCAGATAGTTTATTATCAGAAGCAACCGGTTATTCCTGGGCCCTAGGATCCATTCTAACATGAAATGTGCTTTGTTCTATGATCTAGTAAGGGAGGAAAATGTATGAGATGATTTCTAATGTACATTCTGGGTCTAAATCTCTATGATTTTTGGAATTTATTTTGGTCTAGACCTTTGGTTGTCATGGTATAGGGGGAACTCCTCAAATGAAAAGTGCTTTCATTGATGCAGTTGACAACTCATCTGCAACTTATTGTTTTAAGGTCAGAGTTTTAACCTGGAGTCTATAAATATTTTTTTGGTTGTTAAACATTTGGATAACTGTTTCAATAGAAGTGATTTCCTTTGTGATCTCATTTTATTCATTTGAAAACACTGCTTTGAGAGGGGTCCATAAGCTACTCCACCCCCATAAAGAAGTCCATAACACAAAAAAAAGGTTGAGAAGACATTTTTCAGAGGGCTTCCAGGGACTGAGAAGTAAAGGAATTTTCCTAGGATCATTCAGTGAGCCTGTGTCAGAGGAAGCACTCAAGTCCAAATCTTCCCAAGTCCACTTTGTCATAGCTTTATAATCTGTAAAATGAGGAAGCTGGTGTAACAGAACTCTAAGGTTCCTTCTACCTCTAGATATATTATTCTGTGACAATGGAGATATCTGTGTTGCAGAAGAGTGGTATAGGAAACATATTTTTTTTTTCCTGAAGAGATTCAATAGCAAAAACTCTGGGTGCCTGCAATAGCCCCAATGGTGGTGTTCTTTTGGGTGAATGAATGGCTCTTGGTCAAGGGATCAAATTTCAGAAAACTGCATGGAGGAGAACAGAACCCATCAGCCAGCAATTTTCACATAGTAGGAAATGTTGGTTTTATTTTAAAGTTGTTGTTGTTATTTTTTGTTTGTTTTGTCTTTTTTTTCTGACAAAATTCAAAAAGAACACAGAATTTCCCAATTGTGTGCTGTCAACATTTGTCTGTCTCACTGGGGCCTAACAGAACTCATCCAATCCCTCCTCCACAGAAAGCCCTTGAAGACATTAAGATCAACATAATGCTGTCAGGATGATAACAAAGTAGCAATATCAAACAAGCACAAATCAAAGACATATCTATCATTGTCACGGAGGATGACCAATGAAAGATCCAAATAGAAGAGTTATTCCCTATTCATGGTCCATGCTTGTAGATGATATTTGTGCTAATTAAATTACATTAATATATGAAACATTACAAGGCCAAGTGATTGGGACCCATAATCACTCAAAAGATGGTGTGCTATCCATTTGCATAAAAAAGAAAAGTGTAGGAAGAATGTATATGACCCAGATGGTGACATGCTATTAAATGGGCAGTCTTTTGAGTGAGTCCATCAGAACACACACACTCACACACACACACACACACACACACATACACACAAATCCATATGCATATCTTGGATAGACAATGAAGGCTGGATGCAGAACAGAATAAAATAAGGAGATTGGGATTGATGGCACTTGGAAAATGGTGAATGACATCAAGTCACTGTGAGAACCCCTAATTTACTAGCGAATATTCTCCTAGTGATGTGTATAGCTCTTGATTCTGGAACACCGTGATCTCCTAAGAATGAAAACTACAAGGAATACAAGGCAATGCAGAGATAAAAAGTAGGCTAAAGAATCTGACTAGTTACCAATAACGGCACTTGGAAACAAGTGGGGGGAAAGACATACTAACAGGCATTCTTTACCTGAAAAAGTACAGATACAAGTCATGTAGCGAAGAGTGCTAGATAAGATATAAACAGACCTGGAACTACTTCGGTATCCACAGAATAGAATGATAAAAGAACCAGAAAAAGATCTCCAGCACCATGGAGAGATCACAGAACTGCAGAATCAAGGAGATTTGGAATTTGAACAGAGGTTTTGCACATGCCATATCAAAGGAACCTCATTTTATTTATTTTTGGACTATCTTCATATCCCCAGAACTTAGCATAGTGCCTGGTACAGAGTAGGTGCTTAATAAATGCTTGTTAACTTGACTTGACCTCAATAGCTACTTATCTAACCTATAAATGACTAGCAGGTTTCACCCAAGTGGTAATACAGTCACTTCTGGAAGACCTTCAAGAAAGAGGAATTCAAACCACCCCTAAAAAGCAGTCCTTTCCACTTTGAAGCATTTCTCGGGGTTAGGGAGTTTTCCCTGACACCACCCATCCATGAGTCTCTTCTCAGTTCCCTTTCTATCCTCATGGTCCTGGTTCTATCCCCTGGACCAAATAGTGCTCATCAAACCCCTCCTCCCTGTGAAAGCCCTTCAGTTTCTCGACGGCAGTTCTCATGTCCCTCTGGAGTTTTCTATTGTTCATTAATATACCTAGTTTTTTTAAGCCAACCCTCCTGTAGTACAGGCCCTTCCCCATCTTCTTTGTATTTTGCTCCTGGATTCCCTCTGGTTTACCAGGTCCTTATGCCAGGCACCTAGAACTATGGAGGTTCTATAGAAAGACATTCATCAGGATCTCACCACATGAGAAGGCATGTCATTGAGAATATGAGAGTGGATCATTGATCTAGGACTGGAAAGAATCAGAGACCATCAAATCTAACCCCATCATTTTACAGATGAGGAAACTGAGGGATCTGGAGGGGAAGTTACTAGACTTACAGATAATAATCCTCAAATCACTGACCCATTGATCCATTGAAGGAAATTTCAAATGGTTTTCAACATTATTTAGTCATAAATTAAAAATTGAAGCTCTCTCTTATTTCCCTTTCAGGCTGAGATTTTCCCATGATTTTATGTATACAATGGACAATGGAACATCTTGGCAGTTTGGTGGCAGAAGTGAACCTAGCCAGTAACTCCATAAATACGTCAAGAAGCATTTATTGAGGATCTATTATGTTACAGGTATATACTAAGTGCTGGTTATGAAAAGACAGTTCTCTATCAAGGAGTTTATGTTCTATCATCAGACACAGCAAAAAGCACAGTCAGAAGGGTCTCTAGCTGCAATGTCAAGAACAAGATTTAGCTCTGAGGTTCCTTTCTCAATGACACCTACTGATCTTACTATAAATGTCCCAATCATACAGAATGGTGCCCAGTGAAGAGCACCACACATGTCTGACAGGCTTGACAACTTTCATAATGGGGGGGGGGCACTAGACAGCTGCATGCCTACCCTCTTGCTGTATGAGCTGAGTGAGGTCGGTTTCTAAGGACCTCATCCCCATTTCTCTTTCTCTCTTCTAATTCCAAATGAATAGAAAATATCGAGGTAAGCAATCACATCAGTGAGGTTGGTACAGTTTTTGTACATCCTATATTCTGGGTTTCATGCTTCCTCCCTCCTCCTAGATAATGAGAGATGGAGAGGGAGGGGAAAAGGAGAAAAGCAAAGAACTAAATGTATTGGCAATAATTCACAATGGGATTTAATTTTGGCTGGTGCTCCAAAAACCTTTTAAAAGAAGAAACTCAACCAAAACTAACAAAAGATTGTAAATTGGTCGAAGTGCATTAGTGTTCTCATTGGTCCCACAGAATCATAGGAATTTAGATTTAGACATGGACAGGAACTTAGAAAGCCAAGTTAATTTCATTATCTTCACAAGAATCCCAGGGCTGGAAAAAGACCAGGGGTCCTAGGGTCAACCCAAATCCTGCTGCTTTTATGCAGATCCCATGAGCTTTATTCCATAACGTGGGGTTAGACTTGGAAGCTCTTTCCCTCTTCTCCCTTAGGTCCCTAGGCCCTCTTGGTTATTCTTCCTTCCTATCCTTAAAATGTGCTCCCCAAGTTCTCTGCAGTCCCTTCACTCACACTGAGGTCCCTAAGAATAGGTAAGAGTGAATGTCTCTTCTGGGCTTTCTGTACACTGATAAAGATGAAATGCAGGAATTAAAACAATACCCAATGAGCAATGAATAACCAAGAAGCTAATGTTTGTATTGAAAACCAAAAGGAATTCAGGGTGAATAGATGAGAATAGAAGTCCAGTTTGGTCACTAACTAGTTAAGTGAATTTTAATCAGTCTTTTTCCCTCTCTGAGCCTCAGTTTCCTCCTGTGATGAATCTGCTCAGTCCCTTCCAAGTATGTTTTTCTCTGAGTCCAGTATGGAATCATGACCTATTTCCTGATTAGAGGATAGATTTCTAGAATTTTAACAGTTACAGTATATTAGAGGTAACAGAGAGCTCTGAGGGCTTTGAGTCTAAACCAGTATGGGGAATGTACCTGAACAAGAACCCCTCTATGACAAACCCACCAAGTGGCCAGCCTGCTCCTGTTTAGAGAACTCCATGGACAGAAAACTCCTTAACTCTTGAAGTGTCCCAATCCACCTTTGAATAAATCTAATTATTAAGAAGTATTTTCTGACATGAAGCTTAAAACCTGTTTCTTGGGACAACATGTGGTTCCTGGTTCATTCCCCCAAGATTCTTTTCCTTGTGCTTAGCTCTTTGAAGCTTACAAATTGCATTTATATCTGCGATGCTATTGTATCTTCACAAGAGTCCTGGGAGATAGGAGTTAAGGCATTATGTCTATTTTATAAGTGGAGAAACTGAGACATGAGGAAATTAAAGTGACTTGTTTATGGGTCCAGAGTCAATATGCATCGGGGGTAGGATTTGAACAGAATTTCTTTCTGGCTCCTAGTCTGATAGTTCTTTCTTCTAATTCCCAACACATACTTGTGCTCTCATCCCCACTCTACTCCCAAGCACATGTAGCATAGAATTTTAGCCTCCCAAAGCTGTACCTAATTTAACCTCTACCTGAATATGAATGACTTCTACCATACTTGGACAAGTGCTCATGTAGCCTTCAATGGAAAACATTCAATTCTGGGGTCCCATGTGGTTCCCAGAGAACTGATTTTACAGTTAGACATCCAGCATTCAGTCAATCCTGGTCCTCTATTTATTCTACATGGGACCTTGGGCAAACTACTTCCCCTCTTCATGCCTCTGGAGAGAGGGTCTAAATCTAAAAGAAAACACATGTCACTGCCCAACTTTTGTCAATTTAAGAAACTTGGGCATTCGATGCAATGAAGATGAGATATCTTGCATATAAGTTTACTTCTGGAAACGAGAGGTTAGACATGTGCACAACCAGAAAGTCAAAACAAATTCCCATCACAACAGGCCCTACTCTCTAAAAGCCCCCAGTGTAATGAGTGAGACACCATGCCCAATGAATCTCTGACTCATCAATTAATAAAACAGGACTTGAAGGCAGCTGCCAGCCCCTCCTCAGTCTTTGATTCTCCAGTATAGACTCTGGCAAGCAGTTTCCCAACCCTTCTGTGGCCTGCTGTCTCAGCTTCCCACCATCTAGTCCATATTCCATTGAAAACCCATCCTTAGCTAATCTGTACATTGTACTGAAATCCAGTCTAATCCAGCCGCCTGACTTAATAGGAAGGTGAGACTGTCTCCGAGCAGAAAGTCAGACACTCTTGCCCAGAAAACAGAGTTAATAAGCAATTGGGCACATTGGCAGCATCACTCAGCAACTACACAGGAAGATTGAAATTAATGAACTGGGTGAAGGAAACAAGAAGGGGAAATCTGACCGTATTTTTCTTCTGCTTCCTCTGACCTCAAATGGCTCATGTTTCCTGAAGGGCTTGTCCTGCTCGCCTGTGCCCCTGTGGCATTCCCCTACCGACTGTGGGGCCCTAGTTAAATCACTTCCCCTGTCTCTGCTTTAGATGTTCTTCACCTGGAAGGCAGATCACAGGTGCACAGATTTAAAGATAGGATGGACCTCAGAGGTAACCGAGTCTCAGCATTCTCATTTTACACATGAGGAAACTGAGACCTGGGGAACTTGTGGCTTACTCCAAGTTAGTAACTGTCATAATTTGAATGCAGGTTCTCTTTTAAGAGTCTTGGTTCTTTCCACCGTGCCATCTGCACTTGTTTCCTTGAAATACCGTTCTGAAGAAAACACTTTGCTGACCTAAGAATACCATGCAAGTGGGGCTTGTCATTCTTCCATTATCATTATTCTCATTTTGGCATAGAGAGAAGGGATTGGCTTTTGGTGCATGAACACGTGAGTTCCAGTCATCCTTCTTACAATAACTGAGCGACCACTGACAAGTCACTTAACATCTCATTGCTCCTGCACCCTAAACCAAAGGGTTAGACATATGCAATGGATAAATGTATATTATTGGTGGGTAGTGGGCTAATGTCCCTAAGAAGGGGCAAGTGTTGACAAAAGCATGATCAACTTGAATCCACAGCCCGACTGTTTTATAGAACACATTTTCTGATTAAGGGCATTTTTTCTGTGAAGGTTGGATTCAGTCAAAGGGCCAAACTTGAGGACCTAGAGGCCACATGGGGCCTTGATGTCACAGGTTCCCCACCCCTCATGTAGGGAATTAGGGAACCATGGATTCTAGCCCAACAAACAAGCAAAGGGGGAGCATCTCCTTGGTGTGGACCCCTATGCTCTGTACTATGGGGAATCACAAAGGAGAACTGCTAGTCTCTGCTCACAGCCTGGTTGACAAACAAGGTACAGAATAATTTCTTAGTAATAATAGCTCACATATACCTATAGGTGACTTGGAACAAAACTTCTCTCACATCCATTACCTCAACTTCATTTTATAATGCCCCACAAGCAACCCAAGTTATGTTCCTGCAGGCCAGTTTTGACCATGCAATTGTCCTGCTCACCCACCTCTGCTTGCTGCCTATTGTGTCTGTAATCAAATAAAAAAAACTCTATGGCATTTCCAACCCTTCACAATCTGGATCCTACCTACCTTTCCAGAACCTATATATTAATTCTACTCTGGCTCCTCTGTTGGCTTATTATCCATCTAACACTCCATAGAGGTGGGGGTTTCCCTAAGGCTCTAAATCTATCTGGGGCCATCTCTGATATTCTCTCTCTCTCTCTGCCTCTCTCTCTCTCTGTCTCTCTCCTTCTGTCCCTCTGTCTCTGTCTCTCCCTTGGTTGATCATTGTCCTTTTTACCCAAAGAGTATCAAAATGACACCATTATATTAGAGTCAAGTTACAATGTATCTGACCATGGAATCTGACCAATACAAGCTCAGAATGCTATACCACAGGTTGGGCACAAATAGACCATGTGAACATTTGGGTTGCATTTTTGTGCATCTTAAATTTCTTTTGAGTTATTTCAATTCTCCTTTGTTCATAGAGCACAGCATGTTCTCTGAGGTGGGCAAGCCATGCTAGCCTGTCTTGTGCCAGTGTTTCCCATGTCACGCTATCAATTCCAAAGTTCTTAAGGAGACCTTGAGAGTGTTCTTGCATTGCTTCTTCTGACGACCATGTGAATGTTTGCCCTGTGTGAGTTCTCCATAAAACAGGTTTCTTTGTTTGTTTGTTTATTGGCAAGCATACATTTTGAATTCAAACCATGTGGCCAGATCATCAGAGCTGTACTCTCTGAAACAGAGTTTGAAAGCTTGGCAGTTTAGCTCAAGTAAGGACCTCAGTATCTGGTACTTTATCATGCTGGGTGATCTTCAGAATCTTCCTAAGACAATTCAAATGGAAGTGATGCAGTTTCCTGGCATGGCACTTGTAGACTGTCCAGCTTTCACAGGCATATAACAATGAGGTCAGTACCACTGCTCTGTAGACCTTCAGTTTAGTAGTCAGTCTAATACCTCTTGTCTCCCAGACTTTCCTTCAGAGCCTTCCAAAGACTGAGCCAGCTCTGGTAATGTGAGCGTCAACCACATTATCGATGTGTACATCCCTGGAAAGTATAATACCAAGGTAAATGGACTTATCCACAGTATGCAAATCTTCTCCATTTGCTGCAACCAATGGTTCCATGTCTGGATGGTGTGGTGGTGGCTGATGGAGCACCTGTGTTTTCCTGGTGTTAATTTTTAGTCCAAAATTAGCACTAGCAGTTGAGAATTAATCCATACTTTGTTGCATCTCAGCTTCAGAGGCTGCACTGAGTGCACAATAATCTGCAAACAGAAAATCATGCACCAACACTCTCTCCACTTTGGTCTTGGCTTGTAGCCTTTTCAAATGGAAGAATTCACCATCAGTGAGGTAGCTGACCTTGATGCCATGTTCATCCTCATTGAAAGCACTTGACAAGACGGATGAAAACATCATGATAAAAAGCATGGGAGCAAACACATAGCCTTCCTTCACTCCATTAGTGACTGGGAAAGCACAAGAGTATCCTGTCTCTCTCTGTCTATCTCTGCATCTCTGACTCTATCTGTCTCTGACTCTCTGTCTCTGTTTCTCTCTCTGTCTCTCTCTTTCTCTCTTGTTTTATGCAGTTCGACACATACAGACCAAGTCTCACAACACCAGTAGCCAATTGGACATTTCCAAGTGGATGTCCCAGAGGAATCTGAATCTCAGTATGCCGCACACTGAACTCATTCTCTTTCCAAACATTGTTCCGCTGTCCAAACTTCCCTATTTGGGTCAAAAGCACCATCAGCTTTCCAGTTTCCTCAATCTGTCATCTCAATTTCATTCTGACCTCCTCATCTCCCCTCATCCCAAGTAACCAAAGAGCTGCACAGTTTTATCACCTTCACCTTTACAGCCTCTCACAAACAATCCCTTTGTCTGCACGCGAGCACACACACACACACCTCTTGCCTAGGTTATCACAATAGTCTCTTATTTTGTCTCTTTGCCCCAAATCTCTCCCCACTCCTATCCATCCCACATAGTGCTGCTAAAGTGACTTCCCTTAAGCACAGATCTGACCATGTGTGTCTCTACTCAATCAACTCTCATAGTTCCCTATTGCCCATAGGATAAAATACACGATTTCCTGTTAAGATTTCCAAGGCCTTTTCCACATGGCCCCAAAACTCTTTATCACTTCCCCTTCTGTGTTCTGCCATCCAGTCACAGTGGTCCCCTTTCTCTTCCTCACATGTGACACTCCAGCTCTTGTCTCCAGGGCTAGGTACTAGACATCTCCCCCCCCCCACACACACACACACATACACACACTCCTGGAATTCTCTCCCTCCACACCTCCTTCATGACTCAGCTCAGACATCACCTTCTCCAAAAGCCTTGATTCCTGATTTCACTCTCTGCCCCCTGCCCAATGGCTAGTGCTATAGCAGGAAATACTTTGTGTTCAACTCCTTTATATTGATTTCTATTTATTCTCTTCATATTTATTTCATGTATGTGTGCATAATATGCATAGGTATGTGAGCAAGTATGTACATACATGTGCATTACATATGCTATCTCTCTGTGAGTAGAGATTGTTGCATTTATCGCATTTGTATCCCCAGTGTTTAGGACACTTCTTTACATAAGATGGGTGTTTAATAAATGCTTGTGGATTGACTGGTTAATACAGACCCTATCTGATTGAATTGAATGTCTTCTTTCTGCTGCCATTCTATCTCCTCTCTCTGGACCTTTCCCCCCAGCAGTCTCTCTCTCCTTACCTCTTCCCCTAAGACTCCTTTAAAGATCAGATACTGATTCTATGATCTTTTGTGCCCTCCCCCAGATCCCACCTTTTCTTTATGTGGCATGGATTTCCCAGGATTCCTGTATATCTCATCTTCCCTGATGGATGGAATATAAGCTCTTTGAGGGAAGGGACATTATCATTTTTGGTTTTGTATCCCCAGGGTCTACTCCAGTGCTGGGCAGACAGAAGGAACATAATAACATTTATTGGTTGATTGAAAAGATCAACAGTGCAGTATTTTGTTTGCATCTGATTGCTTATTCAGTCCTCTGGTGGAGGGAGTACCTCCTTCCTCCTCAAAAGCTCCCTCTCCAAGCCCATGGTCATCTCCTAATGGCTGCCACACTGAACTTGGTCCATCTCTAGGCCTGTCCTCAGAACTCTTCCTCTCTGGCAGGACATTCTAGGGTCTGCACTTCCTGGCCCACATTGATAAGTAATCATGAGGAGGCAATCATGATATGTAGAACAACTGTTAACATCATTATTTCTATTTCCCGACAACAAAGCTCAGTGGCAGAGAAGCCACACAGTCAGTAGGTGGTGAATCAGGGACCTAACCAGAGGGGCCTGGAGAGAGAAGCAGAATGCATCTCCAAGGCCATCTAATCCAACTGAGTCATTTTTTAGCAAAGATACCTCAAGTTTAGGGAGAGGGCATAGATCGTAAGTGGCAGAGTTGGCATTTGAAGCCAAATCCTTTGACTGCAGAACCAAGACCCTTTCCTTTCCTTTGTCTTCAGAATTCCTGCCCTGGGGTTTTCAGTCTTGATAAGTGACAAAGTCTCCTAAACCACGGAAAGTCCCTCACATCTCTCCCTAGTCTTTCACCATTTCTTTCACAGCCCTAGCACCTGTATTACCACCCTCTCCTTCCTCTAATCATGAGACTATGAACCATTATCCTGGGAATAATCACTTATACAATGCCCACTATGAACCAGGTGCTGTGCTAAGTGGTTTTTACAAATATTGTCTGCTTTGATCTCACAACAGCCAGGAGTGGTAGGTACCATTATCAAATCAATCCATCCCATCATTGTTCCTAGAAGGGCTGTGTTAATCTCCTTTCTCATGACCACATTTAGCATCCTTCTGAACAAAAGTGCCCTCCTTGGTCACCCCACCATGTTTGTTTTCTCCCCCTTTTACAATGTCAGTTCCTTTTAGCCAGAGTTCATCCTATGTGAACTTGTGCTTGGCACAGAGTAAGCAATTTCTTTTTTTTTATTCATTCATCCAAGCATTCTTTCAATGTACAATACTGATCTCAGGGCTTCTGATTCTTCACCCATTCTTCATTCTAATCTCCTTGCATAGAGTACCCTTGACATGCATCTCTGGTGACTGGTCTGATCTGTGGTGTAAGCTAACAGAAAGCAGAGAAAGACTTGGACACTTCTAGCATTAACACTTCTATTGGTGTGGGTTTTCTCATGCCCTCACTCAGAGCACAAACCCTTTTTAATTGAGGCTATATTTCTGTGACTGAACTCCAACCTCCTGCTTTAGTCTGATGATGAGCTCCTCCCTGCAGAGTTAGTTGGGCTGTACTTCAGAAAATCTATAGCCACACCCATATGCACAAGAGGGTAAAGATGGCTTTTGGTTAGACTGCCTACTAAGAGAAGATGGTGTGTAATATGCAGATGAAACAAATGTGCATCAAGTAAATGAAAGAATTAGTCTTCTTTGTTTGTGATGGAGAATTAGGTTCCTTTTTACAATGGGTTAAATGAGAGAATCTTCAATTAGCACACAAAGCACTGGACAAATGTCAGTTCGTAAGAGACCGATGTGTTCTTGGAATGTGCCTCTACCCATGCTGTATTTGCTCCTTCTTCTTTCACCAGTCCTTGCCAATTTTGAGAAGAAGCATTTCATTGCCCACCATGCTGCCTCCTCAACAGTTTGCTTTGGCTGTCAGTAACCAAGGAAGTCACTTGGTTGGTGGGGTTAGAGTCCTTGGACAGGAAAAAGAATCATGAAATCTCAAGGTTAGGAGAATCCTAAGGCATCTTTAGCCTAATGATGACTCCATATAAGGAAAGTTCAGAGAAAAGTTTAAAGATGTACCAGTAGTGCCTGACAGCTGCTCTGACCAGATCTCCATTGGTTTTACTGATGAGGCATCTGGAAGATTGGAGGGGGGAGTGGGAGGTGAGATTAAAATGTTCTGGGCTACAGCAAGCTATACTTGCAGGTTCATCCTGTTAACAGATGGAAGTTAGGAACACCTTGGTTACTGGTAAAGGGGTTTTAAAATGCCTGAAATGTTATTTTCTTAAGTAAAGTATCAATTCCCTTCCAAACCTAGACTGGTAGCTACCACCAGGCTATGTTCTAAAGTCCCTCCCAGGTCTGTTCTAAGGTCCCTCCCAGCTCGGATCTCCCCTGTGCTGGGGCTCCTCCCAGCCCTGACTTTCCATGCCCTACAATGAAGTTTCCATTTCTATTGATCTTCACGTAGTGCATATTCCCTTGTGGATCCATTCACAAAGGGATAATCTAAGAGGAAAAGTGCGTGGCTGGCCTTGGAAGGGAGTGAGGTCCTCATCACTGGAGGTGAGACTTGATCAAAAAGTGACAGACGGCATTGTTCCTCTAACAGAGGATTGATTCAAAGCATCTCAAGGCCCCTCCCACTCTGAGATTTGAAGGATCCACAGAGAACCAAGAATCTTCTGTGAGCCTGGGAGGGACCTTCCATCGACTCGGCAGCATAGATATACCTGTCTGCATGTTGGTCTCCCTCTTTGAATGGGAGCCCTTTGAGGGCAGCCTTGTGCTTGTGCCTTTCTTTGCAGTACCTTTAAGCCAATGCTGGTTGATTAATTTTATTGACACAAATTTTAGAGACCAGATTAATTGTATCACCTGACTGTGACTTTACTAGGGGGTGTTAGGCAGGCCCACTAGATACACCCCCAAGCAGACAGAGACAGAGAAAGACAGAGAGAGACAGAGAGAGACACACAGACAGAGACGAGACAGAGAAAGAGACAGACAGAGACAGAGACAGACAGAAAGACAGAGAGAGACAGAGACACACAGACAGAGACAGAGAAAGAGACAGAGAGTGACAGGGAGACACAGAGACATACAGAGACAGAGACAGACAGAGATAGAGAGAGAGAGAGAGATACAGAGAGATATAGACAGAGACAGAGAGAGAACAAGAGAGAGAAACAGAGAGAGACAGAGAGAGAAAGAGACAAACTTGCTGATTCAGGTTCTCAGGATGCTGGCCCCTCTAATCTTATCAGATACTGTTGACAATCAGTCCACTGAAGCTCCTGCCTCTCCCCTACTCCAGCTTGGCAGATTTTCATCTAATTGTTTCTTGATTGAATCTGGAGCATTCCACTCAGCAATCTTGCCCAACTTGCTATTCTGCATGTTGATGATTCTGTACTGGCCAGTGTTTCTTGATGGCGCCACAGCCCCCAACATTCTTTCTCTTCTCATTTGCATTTATGTCTCCTGCCTTTCATCACTTTCTCATGGAAATCACTGGTCTCCAGCCCACACAGTGTACTCCAATTAAACAAGAAAATGAGAAATTTCAGAAGGGGAAAGGTCAGTTAATCCATTTGGAAATCATAGAGCCTCATCTTTCTAGCCCACCCCAAACTTTCCCACTTGGCCTTCTCAGGGTCTGTCTTTCCCTAACTTCCCAAGTAAACCATTAGAACATTTTATAAAATCCCCAAATTTCAGCTAAGATCTAAAGTCTGAAGGGACCACAGTCTCCAACTGGTTCAACTATATCTTTGCAAATAGGGAAACTGAGACCTAGGTAGGCCAAATGGCTTACTTATAGATAAGGAGGAGGGATCAAGCCATCTGACTCCAATATGAGTGCCCTCTCCCTGGTGCTATGCTGCTCCCCTAAGTGATCCTGGAGTCTGACACTCCCACTTTACAAACCAGGCTCTGTCTTGAGCCTCTTTTCACATCCTTGCCCTTGGTGATCTCACTTGGTCCCATAAGCCCAAGTACTATCTTAACACAAATTGCTGATCTCTATGTATATATAACTAATCTCCGCTCTGAGCTTCAGTCCCACATCATTAACTGTCTGCTGAGCCTCCCTACCATCATCAGCTCTAAGTCAACATTTCTGGCATAGCGCTTATTCCCTCTCCCCCAAGCTGCCCTTCCCTCACACTTTAAGGTTTTATCTTCCTTCCAGTTAGCCATGTTCATAACGTCTGAGTGCCCCTTCATCAGGGATACACAATCAATCACCAAGTTCTTTGGATTCTGCTTTCATCATTCTCTCACACAATCTTCCCCTTCTCTTCATGTGGTCATTGCTGAATAGTGTATATAATTCATTCCAGTGTTTCCCAGATCTTCAACTATTACATAAATGTTCCCAATTAATTCAGGTCCTCATCACCTTTCCTATGGGCTACCAGAAAATTGTACTCCCTGTTCCCAGTTTCTCCTCCCTTCAATGCTTCAGCCTCCATGTTCCAACCAAATTAGTCCTTCTCAGACACAAGGCTGATTGCATGCTGCCCCTCCTGAGCAATGTTCAGTGGCTCCCCTTCCTTCTAGGATAACATATGTACTCCATGCAATATTTAAAGGGCAGCACAATCTGGAGACTGTCTCCAACCTACCTTTTAAGGCCTATTATTTCACTTTACATTTTCTATATTCCCAGCAAAAATGGACTACTTCCTGTTCTCAGACCTTGAAATGATATGGCCAGTTTTCCTGAATCTGGAGTTGTCTTGGATACCTAAAATGCACTCCTTCCTTTCTGAATCCTTATATTTTCCTTCAAGGCATAGCTGGAATGACCATTCCTCTAGGAAGACTTCCCCACCAGCAACACCCCTTCCACCTAGTGAAGAACAATCTTTTCTTCCTTGGACCCTCTCGCAACACTTTCTTTTGCTCTTTTCTCGTGAAATTACTATGAAATAATAATGGGTCTGATGGAGTTCTCTTGATTTTTGGTTTTGAGACCCTTCAGGACAGGGTCCCTGAGTTATCTAAATTCTCTGTCTTTATCATTACTCAGGATATGACTGCATAGAGAAAATGTTTTATATCTGTTTATTCTTCAGATACAAGAGGGAAAAAATATAGCAAGAGGCATCATGGATATATAGATTTAGCCTTTAGAGAGCTCATGTTCCTCATGTCAATGATTTGGAAACAGAGTCCTAGAAGGTTGTGACTTGACCAAGGACCCCCAGGTCATCAGGAGTAGATCATGATTTCAAGCCAGGTCCTGTGACCCCCAGTAAAGTGTTCTCTTCCCTGTTGTATGCTGCCACCAATGAGTTTTCTTTTTCCAACTCTCTTTCAATCCCTCTGCTTGTTGACAATCCTAAACCAGCATCCCTGGCCTGCCCACCTGAGCAGTCCAACAATAACACCCAAACCTCTCCTTGGTGGCTTCATGCCCCCTTTGAGGGGGCTTTTTTAGAGAACAAATGGGTGAGTCACACAAAGGAAACCATTAGAACAATTCTCCAAGGACAAGAATGTCAGGTCCAGAATCCACTAGCTCCTTAATTGCATGTCTAGGAATTAGACCTGTCACCCTGGAAGAATTCTTACAGCCCAGAGGCTGCTAGTGACATCTCCATGCTCATGGGAGAATGCATTAAACAGAACCAGTGAGGCATGTGGGCAGGTGGGAGTGGGGAGCACCAGGAGGGAGAGAAGGTTCTGAGTCCTGCTTCACAAGGAAGGCAGATAACTCCCCTTTACATGAAGACTGTAGCTAACAGGCAATCCTAAGCACCCAGACACCATAATCTTCCCCAAAACCTCCCTCTGCATCTAGGCATTAACCCACCCCCACCCTGATTAAGGACAAACTTCCTAGAAGTGGAGCTGTCCAGCGACTCAATTCAACAATTAAACAACCATAGATTAAGCACCTAATATGAAGCACCAGAAAGACAAAATAGTCCCTGCCCTCAAGGAAACTACATTTTATTGGAGGAAATATTAGAAAGACAGGGGATATATACAAAAAATTCCCAAAGTCGTTTTGAGGTCCTGGCAATCATGCGGGGAGGAAGATGAGGCCAGTTTTTGTGTAGGAGGCGACACTGGACCTGAGACTTGAAGGAAGCTAGCGATCCAATGAGTAGAGGAGAGGAGTTACAGCATTCCAGGCTTGGGTTACAATGGCATGGAGAAGAGAGATGAGAAGGAAGGGAGTAGGTATATTCAGAAAGGAGTGAGATGTAAAACTTAAGGCATACACATGCATACACAAAAAAACAAACACACAGACCAATGAGATAGCATAAAGTCCAAGCAAGCATGAACTAAAATATTAAATTGTGTGATGCTGAGAGAAAAAATTAAAATTTGTTGGAGGGAGAGATTGCCATGAACTTCCTGGTATTTGGAACCAGTGCTGGATGAGATGAAAAGGCAAGCAGGGGTTTGAGGTTCAGCTCTACCAACTGCTGCTGACTCATGTAACCCTGGACACCTTGCTTCATTTCTTGGAACACAATTTCCTCATCTGGGAAATGAAGAGTTGGCCTAGACGGTGCCTAAGGTCCCCTCCTGATCTAAATCAATCTATGGTCTGGTGAGCCTAAGATGATTGTACAGGATCCCAGAGGAGGAAGGGTGCTCAGATCCCATCTAGTCCAGCCTTTCCACATGAGCAGGAATTTATCCTCCACAACCCTCTTGACCAGTGACCATCTGGCCTCTGAAGACATTCAGTGATGGGAAAATGGATAACTTTTAAGGAGCCCTCTTACCTTAATGGGGTTGACTGTTAGCTCGGCTTCAAGCTCACTGACAAGAAGGCATGGAAAGGTGATTTCAGGAAGTTTGTTTCCTTCCTAATGTCTCTCAGATATCATTAGAATTGTTAAGGACAATGAGGCCCAGGCAGCAGGAGGACAGTTGCAAGATGGGGCCAGTTACAAAGCATGGGTCACAAAGAGCCAGAAATCAATAAAGCACTGATGGAGAGAGGGCAGAGTGGGCATCCAGGTCTAGAGTAGTGTCCGCTCCTGCTCTCTGTCCTTCGCCCTTATCATACCATGACTTAGCCAGCATTTATTCAACAAGAATTTATTAGCATCTACTGCTGTGCCAGCCACCTAGCTGGGTACTGAGTAAACAAAAGTGAACCAGTCCCTGCCCTCAAGGAGTTTACCTACAATCTGCTGGGAAGGACATCATGTACACATAACCATGGGAGAAATCCAAAATGAAAGCACAGTGTCAGGGTGGGTGAAGTGAGCAGAGTCACAAGTAACTTGCAAGGGCTCTTTGCATATGTCATTGTGTCCCCACTGGTGAGTGTAGTGTTGGGTTCAGAGCAGGTGCTTAATAAATGTTTGTTGATTGGGTTATTGACTGTGATCCCTCCCATTCATTCTCTTCCATTCTCTGCATTCATCTTTTTTTTTTCTTTCTGCGCTCTCTTCACTCATTTTTAAGAACTCCAAGGGGCAGCACCATCTGCCATCCCTGCTTTTGTTCCCCTTCCCAGTTCCCAGTGGAGACAGCTGCCTGGCTGGGGCACTCTGAAGTATTTATGCCTGTCTGGCTTTTAGAAGCCTCTGCCTTCCTCTTCTAAGGGCTGAGGAAAAGCAGAGACCTTTAGTAAAGGTGCAGTGGGCTCATCTATGTCTTGCTGCCCGAGCTGAACTTATCCTTCTTGCTGGGCCATGGATGCTGCTTTCAACAGGTGACTGTGGCTAGCTAAGGTGCCATCCTGCACCTCTGCCCTGAAGTCCTCAGAGAAGCTCTCTATAAGAGACTTTCTGAGCTCATGTCTGGCTGCTTTATGTATTTACAAAGATGAGAAGGGACCCACAGGTGAATGACAAAGTAGGGCCATGAACCACAAAAAAGGATTAAGGGCCCCTGCAAATCTCAAAGACATAAGGACAAGCCAGTTGGCAAAGTTATCTCCTTCCAAAAGGGATTTAAGAGGGTGATGGATGACCTCACAGCTGATCTGCCCAATGAACCAAACTAGAATCTGGTATGATGATCCTGGAGGGAGAGGTGGCAGACTGGCGGTCCAAGACTGGAAGGACTGGAAGGGCAGGGGATGGGGGGTATGATCAGGAAAGGGCAACCTGAGAATCCACTGTAGGCACTGATAAGCCTTGCCTCATTCTACAGAAGAGATCACTGAGAGGGGACTGGATCCTTTCCTCCAAATATCTGAAGGACTGCTCTTAGGTTAAAGATGGAGTCAGCTTGCTTTCCTTGATCTCAGAGGGCAGGGAGGAGGTGAGAAGAGGAAGATTGAGGCTCGACTTAAAAATATTCCTAATAATTACAGTAGAAAAGTCTACCTTGAGAATTAATGGGCTTTTTTAACTGTAGGTCTTGAAACAGAGGCTGAAGGACCCTTGGCCCAGCACATTATAGAAGGAATTGATCTCAACTCAGGTAAAGGTTAGAACTGAAGGCCTCTGGGCTCCCTTCCAACACTGAGGCTCACTTGCCAGCATTGACCTTCTAAGCTTAGCCAGTCAGAAAGGCCTAGACCAACACACCTGATTTCTTCTCTCTCTCTCTCTCTCTCTCTCTCTCTCTCTCTCTCTCTCTCTCTGTTCCCAACACCACAATCTTCAAAGGCTGGATGTACTTAGCTGGATGTACTTACGATGTACTTGGGAACAGAGAGAGATGTACTTAGGCCTAGATCCCTGGTGATGAAAAGCCATCAGCTCAGCTTAGAATAATTGCTTGCCTGCATCAGGATGCAGTTTCTATACCTATGAAATCATGATATGCTCTTAAATGATTGTTGTAATAAGAAACATCTCATTTATCCAGATATAAAGGTATGTGGCAGCCTTCTTCACCAAGAACTCAGCCAAGCATGCAGAAGGAAGCAAAGTTTCAGAGCAGATGTTACAAAATAGTTACAAGAGTTCATCATTTTTACCCCAAGAACAGTCGCTCTGACTTTCCTCTACCCCCACTTCAAAATAGCAAGCCTGCTGAATACCCTTTACCCCAATCTGTTCTTTTTTATATCCTCCCACATCCCCTCCTAACTTTCTAGTAGGGCAAGATGGATTCCTATACCTCAGTGCCTGTATATCTTATTTCCCAGTTGCATGTAAAAAACATTTTTTTAGCTTTTTTTTTAAGTTTGAGTTCCATATTCTTTCCTTTCTTCCCTCCTTTCCCACCCCCACTGGGAAGATAAGCAATTAGATATAGGTTATACATGTGAAGTTACATAAAACATGTCCATACTACTTATATTGTGAAAGACAAACTATACTTCCCTCCATCCTATCCCACCCCCTACTGATTCTATTTTCTCCTTTGACTCTGTCCCTTTTCAAAAGTGTTGACTTCTAACTACACTCTTCCCCAATCTGCTCTTCTTTTTATCATCTCCCCTCTTATCTCCTTCCCCCTACTTTCCTGTAGGGTAAGATATCCAATTGAATGTACGTTATTCCCTTCTTAAGCCAAATTCAGTGAGACTAATGTTGTCCCATTCCCTTTCACCTTCCTGCCCTTACCCTCCATTGTAGCAATTTTCTCGTTCCTCTTTTATATGAGATAATTTGCCTAATCTATCTCACCCTTTCTCCTCCCGATATATTCCGCTCTCACCTCTTAATTTTATTTTTTCACATCATCCCTTCATATTCACCTCATTCTGTGCCTTCTGTCTATGTATACATGTACACATATATGCACACACACACATATATATATTTATACAGACATACACACTCCTATACATATATATATATACACACATATATATTCCCTTCAACTATCCTCATACTGAGAAAAGGCTTATGAGTTGTAATTATTGTTTTTCCATGTATAAATAGTTCAACTTTAATAAATTCCTTATGATTTATTTTTCCTGTTTACCTTCTCATGATTCTCTTGCTTGTTTTTGAAAGTCAAATTTTCTCTCCAGCTCTGGTTTTTTCATCAAGAAAACTTGAAAATCCTCTCTTTCATTGAGTGACCATATTTTCCCCTGAAGCATTATAGTCAGTTTTGATGGGTAGGTGAGTTTTGGTTTTAATCTTAGCTCCTTTGACCTCCAGAATATCATATTCCAAGCCTTTTGATCCCTTAATGTAGAAGCAACTAGATCTTATGCTATCCTGATTGTGTTTCCACAACACTCAAACTGTTTTTTTTTTTCCTGACTGCTAACAGCATTTTATCCTTGACCTAGGAACTCTGGAATATGGCTATGGTATTCCTAGGAGTTTTCTTTTTGGGATCTTTTTCAAGAGGTGAGAGGTGAATTCTTTCAATTTGAATTTTGCCCTCTGGTTCTAGAATATCAGGGCAACTTGTTTGATAATTTCTTGAAAGATGGTGTCTAGGCTTTTTTTTTTCTTATCATGGCATTCAGGTAGTCCAATAATTTTTATATTCTCTTTTCTGGTTCTATTTTCCAGGTCAGTCATTTGTCCAATTAGATATTCCACATTGCCTTTTATTTTTTCATTTGTTTGGATCTGTTTTACAGTATCTTGATTTCTCATAAAGTCATTGGCTTCCATTTGCTCCAATCTAATTTTGAAGGAATTATTTTCTTCAGTGAGTTTTTGAAATTCCTGTTCCATTTGGCAAATTCAACTTTTTAAGGCATTCTTCTCCTCATTGGCTTTTTGGGCCTCTTTTGCCATTTGAGTTAGTCTATTTTTTTAAGGTGTTATTTTCTTCAGGATTTTTTTGAGTCTCCTTTAGCAGGCTGTCCACTTGCTTTTCATGATTTTTTTTACATCATTCTCATTTCTCTTCCCAATTTTTCCTCCACTTTTCTTATTTGATTTTCAAAATCTTTCTTGAGCTCCTCCATGGCCTGTAACCAATTCATATTTTTCTTGGAAGCTTTTGATGCAGGAATTCTGATTTCATTGTCTTTCTCCTTTTCCATGCTTTGCTCCTTTTTTCCCCCAAAAAGAATTCTATGGTCTTATTATGCTTCCTCTGCTTTCTCATCTTGCCAACCAATCACTTGACCTTTGAGTTCTTTGGCACAGTAGGACTCCACTTCCAGAGTGGAGGGCTTTGTCCCAAATCACTGGGGTTTTCACAAATATTGTCAGATGTCAGAGGAGGATGCCCTCTTTATAGGCACCACAAGCTCTGGCACACTGGCGTTTCTCACCCCAGGACTACCGCCCAAGATAGTGATCCAGATCCAAGCAGGTCAAAGCAAGAGCGATTACCCTCTGAATGGTCTCCTGATTCCTCTATGATCTGCAGGCCAGGAGCTCTGGAGCCAGCCACATGGCAGCAGCTGCAGCTGCAGTGCCACTGCCACTGCTTGTCCCAGGAGCAAGGGTCAAATCGCACTCTCCCTTCACCCAATTCCAACAGAGACATTTTAGTTTCTCTTTGGCATTTATGGGTTAAGAAGTCTCAAACTGCCACAGATGCTGGTGATTCACTCTCCTGAAATCTGCTCTGGCCAGTCTGGGCCACTGGTCATGGCTGCCCCGGGTCTAGGTCCACTGTTAATGCAGGGCTGGGCTCAGCTCCGATCTTGGTGCGATCGACCCTTCCTGTCAGCCTACCAGGCTGCCTTCAGGGGGAGATTTGTTTCTTTCTGTCATTTGTGGGTTCTGTAACTCTAAAATATGCTTATAGCCATTTTTTACAGGTATTCAAGGTGGTTGTAGTGGGAGCTCATGCCAAGTTGGTGCTTTTACTCCACCATCTTGGCTCGGTCCCTTTTTACCTCCTATTCTTGATTCCAAGGGAGGAAGGAGGAAGGGAGAGGAAGAGTCAAGTAATGAGGGAGGGAAGAGCTAAAAGGCTGTGTCCCATAAATCCAGACCTAGAGAGAGAGGCAGCAACTCACAAAGAGCTAAGTCAATATTCTCAGCAACTGGTGAGGTCAAGGTCAGTTTTCTTTATCCTTCTGTCCCAGAGGGAGAGAAAAGCATTCAGCAGTCAGAAAGACTAAACTCACCCATGCTATGGCCATGGCAGCCCTGAACCACTGCTTCTCTGCTCGGGTTTGAGCCCCATGGACTTCTGACTGCCTTCTCCCCTGCTGCCCCAGGAATGGAGGGGCCAGATATGGGCCCACAAATGGAATCACCATAGTGATTTAGTCTTTCAGATGGGAGCCTTCTATCTAGAGAATAAGGCCCCATCCTGCTGGGGATGGGGGACAGAGAGGAAAGGGATGGCCCTCTCTGGTGTTTATGGAAGCCTGGGGATCCTTTCTCCAGGCTGCAGAAAAGGAGGGGAGCTTTGGATGTATTAGGCTGGATATGATTTCTGCCCTGTTTCCACAGACCATCACTTTATAGTCAAAAGACAATGCAGGCAAATAGACAAGAAAGCATGGGGGAGGTTAGGGAAGTAGGGTTAGGACAAGACCTTTCCTCCCACTAGAGGAAACCCTTTGGTTTGGAGGATTTGGAAGGCATCGGGCCTACTTTCTTGGTACAGAACCTGTCCCCTCCTCAATTTCATCAATTAGGTCCTCACCCTTCCAGGGTATGTCTCTAGAAAACAGAACTATTCCCCTCCTGGTTGACCTCCCCAGTGTAGGCTGGGGTGAATGAGGGATCACTAAAGCTTTGCTTTATGATTTCTCCTTGGAGATGTCTTCTTGATTTTAAGGAAAATGACATGATTATTGGGTTGAGTTCTCCAAACAGTTACTAACTCAGGCCTCTAATCTGTCTTTGTGGCAAGGACTGACATGTGAAGGAAGCTGCTGCCCTCCCAGGTCTTTCACGAAAATGAACCAAGGCATCCAAGCTCAGAAATAAACATGAACAGAGCTAGCTTTCTTGATTCCCTTCCCCACCTCCCATCACTATTTGATTTGATCTAATAAAATTTATTAAGCCCTAAACTATGGCATTTTACCTGTTAAAATGAGTTTTCCTTATAACTCTCCTGTGAGACACATTGAGAGTAGGGTTGGGGATAGTAAGGGAGTGGGAGTAATGCCCATAGGTCATTCTATCCAGATCTGAGGAAAGAAGTGAGGATAAGAGAGGAGAAGGGACAAGCCCAAAGTCAAGCAGCCAGGGTGCGTTAGAACCTGGGTATGAACCCACATCCGGACTCCAAGTCATAGCCTCCCTCCAGGGTCTGGGCTGGGTACTAGGGATGTGATCCTGCTCTCAGAGAGCACATAATCTAGGTGTAGAAATTAGACATGCAGACAGATCACCATAATGTCTATTTGTCAGTAATAAGCACAAAGCAGAGGTTCAAGAAACGTACTCTGAGAAATCTGAGAAGAGAGAAAATTTTTCTAGCTGGAGGTAATCAAGTGAAAAACATCCATGGAGGAGGCAGCCTTGCTTTGGCAACAATGGTGGAGGAGTTGATGAAGAACTATTTACTTCAGTGAGAGACACTTCCCCACAGCCCCCCTGCTCCAGTCCCATTTCTATGACATCTGTGGCACACTTGTGGCTTCATTGGGATGGGAGGATGTGGGGCTCATCCTCTCCTGTCATGCTAGTGTGAAAACAACCAACCAAACAGGTCTGAGGAGGTCTCAGAGCACTGCAGATTGGGAATTCTGCATAAACAGTTCATGTTTTCTAGGTACTCACACTCGTTTCTAGTCAGCTCTTTCATGAAGGGTTTCCTAGACAGATCAAAACCTCATCTTTTTCCCTCTACCCCTTGAATTGCCTCTTTAATTTCTGGAACCCTTGGTCACCTCATCTTCTTTCCTTTAGAAGAAGTAGTTCATTTTCTGAAAATCATTCATTCACTTGTGTATTCTGTTTTCATTCATTGATGCCTTCATTTAATTTCTACTAAATCACTTCATTCATTCATTCATGCCTCCATGTATATATGTATTTAATCATTTCCTCATTTATTCAGGCATATACACTTCCACTTATTTTTCCTTCTTTCTCTCCCCTTTTCTGTAGATATGAAACTCAAACTAAAATTTAATTTAAAAAAATTATATACCATCCCCCATACTTGAATGTCTTGGTCCCATGGACATTCCATCACTTGCAGGCTGTCAACCTTCCATTCTGATTACTTGAAGAATTGTTTTCTTTCCTTTTTCTTATATTTCCTCTTTGCTCCTCTCTCTTCACCTTCCTTTCCCTGCCTTCTCCTCCCCTTCCATTTAGTTTCCCTTCTTTCCCCCAAGTAGAATGTAAGCTGCTAGAGGGTAAGGACTTTAAAAAAAATGTTGCCTTTGAATTGCTAGCACCTAGGGCACTCAATACATTCTTGCTGAATTGACTTCATTGATTCATGCATTTGTTCATTCATTCATTCATTCATTCATTCATTCTTCAAACCACAAACCTATTCATTCATTCATTTGTTCAACCATAGATCTATGTAATCATTCATTCAAACACATTTGTTGAATATTCTATCTGCCAAGTATAATTTAAGTTCTAAATGTGCAAATGATAAATTCATAAGAAGCTACTAAGATAAGCTAAGAAGGTGTGTTGGAGTTGGGAGGTAGGGCAGGCAGGAGAAGAGGTCTTGAATATCTTACATGGAAATCATACAGCCAGTCCTATCTTCCTCCAA
Organism: Petaurus breviceps papuanus; assembly: GCF_028583685.1. Taxonomy (NCBI): domain Eukaryota; kingdom Metazoa; phylum Chordata; class Mammalia; order Diprotodontia; family Petauridae; genus Petaurus; species Petaurus breviceps. The sequence goes on from NW_027186310.1 coordinate 2,293,307, forward strand.
AACTTTCTGGAAGTAGCTGCCTCAAATATTTTTTAAAATGAAAAACAAAAACAAACACAACAAAGGAATGAAAGAGCATGGGGGATGGGGTGACCTAAAAAGAGAAAAGAAAGAAAGTACCCCATTTCTTTCATACAGTTATATTTCCTCAGATGCTGTACACTTGACTCACAAATCTGGAGTTCTGATGAGTATCCACAATGAAAGAGATAAGATTTAAGGGGGAAAGAGCACCCCCAAAAAAACCTCTGAAGGACTCCTCAAAATCTTCTTCCTTTTAGACAAATGGCATTTGCTGCCCACAGTTGATCCATTGCTAATTTTTCCTAATGACACATTCATGAATTCATGAAACAAAGCCAAACAAAGGAACTATCAGCTCAGCATTTAAAACAACATATTTTGACAGTATATTTTTAAACTAATTCCCCCCTTCCAATGGAAATGCCGTCTTGCAATCTTCCTAAGACTATTCAGTTTCTACCAACATGATCATCTCATTCTTCTCCTGATGGGAGCTGGGTCTCCCAGAATGACAGCATAATCAACATTTCAATGATTTCACCAAATATTGTCGAATCAGACCAGGAAAGAGGCAGCAAGGGAAGGTACCAGGATGAGCATAGCAACCTGGTTGAGGTATTATCTCAAACCTGCAATGGGCTATTGCTGAACTCCAGGGAACATCTACTAAAGCTCCCTGTGGAAAAGCTTTCCTCCCCCAAGTTTGGCCAACTTAAAATATTCATTGTGGGGGTTATACACAGAGAGATATACACTGGAAGCTAAGATTTTCTAGGTAGAAATCCCCTGGGTGGGGGGGCGGCCAGGTAGCACAGCGAGTAAGAGCACCAGCTCCAGTGTTGAGAAGACCTGGAGATTGAATCCCGGGCTCAGACACTTAGCACCCACCCAGAGACACCTGGCCCTGTAACCTTGAGCAAGTTACTTAACCCCAATTGCTTAGGGGCGGCCAGGTGGCTCAGCAAGTAGAGCATCAGCTTCAGTGTCGGGATGACCTGTATCAAATCTGGGCTCAGATACTCAGCACCACACCCAGAAATAACTGGCTGTGTAACCTTGAGCAAGTTACTTAACCCCGATTGCTTAATAAAAAAAAAAAAAAAGAAAGAAATCCCCTAAGGTGACATTACTACACTGACCAAAGGGAGGGAGCCAGCTCTTCATTTTTCACCAAATAGTCTCAGTACACCATTAACAATAAAAGTCCATAGGTTGTAGAATGGAAGGAAAAAAAAAAAACGACCTTAGGGATTGGTCATCAGGTTCGTGGTTTTTAATCTGTGGGCCATAGGCCCCTAGTAGGCTAGAGTTATTACAAGGCATCAACAAATCCATGCTCACAGCCAACAATGACCCTTTAATACTTCTACAGATGCCTAGATTCCATGGATTTCCAGTCAAGATCAAAGGCATTTTAATCAACAAAATATACAAATTCTTTGAACAGTGTTAAAGAAATCCTAGTAGATTTTTGTCATCATACATTTCCTCAATTTCCTTAACAGACAGAGATAATGTAATTAATAGGCTGTGCAAATGAAAAATTTTGTAATCCATAAGAACTCTCATCAGTGACATGACCAACCACTATTCCTGAAAACTGAGAAACATATTACCCTCCTCCAGACAGAGAGAACTTGTATGTAGACCAATGATATGAGATTCAAATAGAAAGAAGGCCACTAAACCATAGTAAGCATTCTTGGGGCAGCATATTACCCTAGAAAACCATATATTAACATTATCTATTATATTTTTATTTATTTTTGCTAAATATTTCCCAATTTTATTCTTTTAAAAATATTTAGTTAAGATTGTTTTTATATGTAACTGGGGAAAAATAAAATGTTATTATCAAAATATTGTTAATGTTCAACATTCATTTTTAATCAAGCTATGAATTCATCCCTCCTTCCCATCTCTCCCTCACCCATTGAAAATGCAAGAAATGGGCTATCGATTATAAAACTAAAACCATGCAAGACGTATGTCCATATTAGCCATGTTGAAAAATAAAAAGAAACAGAGATAAAATGAGAAGAAATTATGCTTCAGTCTTCACTTGGACACCATTAGTTCTCTCTGGGGGTGGATGCATTTCCATCACAAGTCCTTCAGAATTTTCTTGGATGATTGTATTGATCATAATAGCTAAGTCATTCACATTCAATCACGGTACAATATTGTTGTTACTATGAAGAATGTTTTTCCTTTCTTTATTTCAGTTCTGTAAGTCTTCCCAGATTTTTACGAAACCATTTATCTCATCATTTCTTATAGGACAATAGTATTCCATTGCAATCATATGCCACAAGTTGTCTACCCGTTCCCCAATGGATGTGCATTCCTTTAATTTCTAATTCTTTGCCCCCACACACACACACCCCTTCTAAAAATATTTTGTATATATGGGTCCATTTCCTTTTTCTTTTATATTTTTTGGATAAAGATTTAACAGTGATATTACCGGGTATGTGCAGTTTTATGGCCCTTTGGTGATAGCTTCAAATTGCTCTCCAAAATGGTTGGATCAGTTCACAACTCCATCAACAATGCATTAGTATCCCAATTTTTCCATATCCCCTCTAACATCTATCATTTAGTTTTTCTGTCATGTTAGCCAATCTGATAGGTATGAGGTGGTACCTCAGAGTTGTTTTAATTTGTACTTCTCTAATCAATATTGATTTACAGCACTTTCATATGACTATAGATAGCTTTGGTTTCTTCTTCTGAAAAGGAGAGAGGCTACCTTTTCATCTAAGATCAAAGTGACTTGTCCAAAATCAAGGAATTATAACCTCTTAGATTAAGAGTTAGAAGGGACCTCAGAGGTGGAAAAATCTCCCTCACCTTGTATATGAGGAAACTGAGGTCTGTTAGAAAGCTAGTAAATAATTAGACCTGGATTTGAACCATATTTTCTTAGGCCAAACTGGTGCTTGCACCTCTATTACACACTCTTTTCTCGGTATTTCTGAAGGTTAATTTATTCATTCTATGGACCTTTTATGAAGTACTTATATGGATCAATCACTGTGCCATATGGACACAAGTGTTGAAGGGCAGCAGGACTAACAAAATGGAAGAAACAGTCCTTAGCTTGGGGAAGTTTAGAGTCAATTTAGTAAGCAGATCACACAGTCACAAACACACACGTGCACACACATACATACACACACACAAAGCAAGCTTCAGACTGTTTTTTTTTTTCCTAAGATACCAAGGGAGCAAGCAGTCAGTGCTAAGAGGCTATATTAGGAAGGAATGAAGGAATGATTAGAATTCGGAGGGTTAACATAGAAAGAATTTTTCTGCAAAAGGCATTTCTTGTAACAGCAGGAAAAAAGTGGAATGTCAGAGGCAATTCAGGGGGAACAGTGAAGGTGGTTCAGGGAAGGGATACTGTCTCAAATGAAGGCATGGAATGAGGAAAGAGCATGTCCTTAGCAAAGCAGTTTCAAATTTAAAGCAATGACCATCTAAATATACTAAGAGCTAGGGTGGCAGCCTACGGTCATTTAGCTTAGGGGCAAAGAGTCCCACCCATTTGAAAAGAATTTGAGGCTGACAGAGAGAGATCCCATTTGGGAATAACAGAAAGTGGCATTGTTAAGTAGCCTAAATATCAAGGGAGAGACTCAGTCAAAGATTCCACTCAAGGTATGTCAAAAGCACCTAGCCCTAAGTGGAAAAGTACTGTGAGAGACTAAAACAGGCACCCCAAGGTCCAGGCCCTTTTAGGTGAGAGGATCCCTCAAGAACTCATGCAGAGCCTAACTCTCGCTTACTAACAATGACCTCACAGTATCTGCTTCCCTAGCCCATTATAGTTTATAAATAACAAATCAGAAGGTAACAACAGCTGTCCCTTGTAGTTGAGGGAAAGGACTGGAGGGAGAAAAACTACAAAAAGTAGACGAAGAGCAGAGGGCACAATGTTAAAAACACCACAGCCCACCCAGGGACCTTCACAGTGATGTCTCAGACATGTCAGTGTCAAGCTCTAAAGTGCACCAGTTTCAGATGAAGTCATTTGAAAAAGTCATTCCTTGTGTGATGATATTGGTGAAGAGATGTACTGTGTAAATGTGTACCTTAGAATAGAGCTAGATAATGTCAGAGATGGGAGGAGCTTTAGAACGTAGAATGTCAGGGCTGAGGAGGACTTTCAAATGTAGGCTCTGAGCAAGGAGGGGACTTAAAATACAGAATATAGAATACTGATGCTGGGAGGGAACTTGGAGTAGAGGAATATGTAGTGTCAGAGTTGGAAGGTACCTCATAAAACAGAGAATTAGACCTGGGGGAGAGTTGTAGAACACAGAATGTCAGAGTTAGGAGTGAATTTACAAAACTTCACTTGCCCAAGGTCAGGCAGAGTGAGGTGGAAGGACCAGGATTAAAATGGCCCTTGGCAAGATTCTGACTCATTTTCAGGTAGGAAAAAAATGAAAGAAAGATGTGTTCTATGCTGGGTACCAGATGTCAGGCGTTTCTGCTGGAGCATCCTTTTAATGCCTCCCGTGTGAGTAGCACTGAATCAGACCAAATTAAACCTTAAGTTACACTCTGTCACGTCACTTGGTCCCACTTTCTTTTTTGATTTTTGGAGGGCAATTGGGGTTAAGTGACATGCCCCCAAGGTCACACGGCTAGTTTTTGTGTTAAGTATCTGAGGCCATATTTGAACTCAGGTCCTCCAGGGTCTAGGGCCAGTGCTCTATTCACTGAGCAACCTAGCCATCCCTTAGTCCTACTTTCTAATCTTCCCACACATGACTTCCTGGTTATTGACTTTTCCCTAAATACTGTTCAGTAGATCCTTACCTGGGGAAAATGCACTCTGATTAATAAACATGATCTCAGTGATGGATGGTGACCCCATCAAGCCCATGTCTTTCTCCCCAGCTGGGGCAGGTTCTGATTCCTAGGTCTCCCTGGCCACTACCCTTCACCTCCTTGGATTCTACTTTTTTTACTCCTCCTGCAGAATCATAGTGCTGTTTGAAACTCAGGAAGGTGTTGGGTTTATTACTTTTGTTGGGTCTATTCTTAAGGAGCTCATGCTTGGGAGGCAGACATGCCTCCTACCATATTGTTAGCAGATATGTTGCTTGGAACCCACACCTCAAAGTCCTGGCCTGCCATCTAGTGGAGGTCATTATAAACACCATAATCAATCAATATTTACAGCCCTCCCTATCCCCCTCCCCTCCCCAACACAAAACATTTATGGAGAGCAGGAAGGAAAAGCAACTACAGTGAGCAGAAATGTCATCAGATCAGAAACCAAAGGCCCTGGGTTCTAATCGAGGTTCTGCCACATTCCACTGGTGTGATATTGGGCAAAAATGTCACTTTTCTGGCCTCCCTTTGTCAAATGGGGTGAACGAGAAAACCTCGAAGGCATTTCTAAATTGTGTGCGCACAACATATAAGTACATGTTGTAATGTATCTATAACCTATAGGACACTATACATTTATGATATTTATAATTCAATATAATATTTCATTGTAATTATAACATAATAAAAATAGTTATATTATCATGATATTCATATTTGCAGGATATAATTTTAATATTGTAATCCTAAATAACATTTAAAATTGAAGCATTTACATTGTAATTATAATACATAGTATTTCTGCTTATAATACAAACATTCCAAAGCCTTATGTCACAGAGGATAAAGAGGGGTTTCCCATGCCAGGGAGAACCAGGTTGAAATCTTGCTTGTCAGAACCATTGGCTGTGCGGCCCAGCACAAGGCACTCAAATTCTCAGTGCCCTAGACAGCTCTCCAAGAGTCTCAGTGAAGGTGATGCCTGCATGGTGGACGTTTCGCTCATGAGGCTTCTCCACCAAAGCAGTCTTAGGGTCAGATCCACCCCTTCCCCAATTGCTTTGTGGAACATCTCATAGAGGATGTGTGTGTATATATAAACCCTCAGAGGTACTTGGGGCCTCCTCACTTTTTACATCCCTTCCAAAGACACCAATTTTGACTCATACATGCCATGTCTGCCCATCCTGGGCTATTTTCATGCTAGGGCCCCATGTCTGTCTGTTTGTCTATGTATCTATCAATCTGTAATGTCTGTCTCCTTCCTTCCTCCCCTCCCTTTCCTTCTATGACAACCTTTTAGTCTCTATTTCTATCTCTCTCCTAATCCAAACACCCTATTTTACTGATGGTTAAACTGAGACCTAGAGAGATTAAATGAGCCCCAAGCTCACACAGGAAGTGAGTGGGATAGGTAGGAAATGCATGAAGGTGGATTAAAGGTAGCCTCCAGTCCTCTTTGCACAGCAGGCACCTGGTGGCCTTTCCTCATCACACCAAAAGTAACCAGCCCCTAAAGGTCAGTTATTCTGCCTTTCCTTCATGTGAAGACAGCCATCACGCTACCCTGTCCTCTCTTCTCCATTCTGAACATCTCCAGTGCCTTCAGTCTGCCCAACCAATGTACAACTTGGTTTCTAGCTGCCCTTTTATGCTGGTCACCTACCTCTGGACCACTTCCATTGAGTTAATCATTGGCCAAAAGGTGGAATCAAAAATTACGACAGATGTGATAAATGGGGTCTAACCCAGGCGATGTTGGAGATCCCCACTAGCACGAGCTTCTAGGTTACTGACCACAGGCACTGTGATTTCCCGTGACTACTACTGTGACTACACTGGAGAAAAACATTCTCACTATTAGATACCGAGTCCCTAGGGAGAGAGACTCCCCATTACCACTCCGAGTCCCTACCTGTGCTTAATGACTGCTCGTAAACTAAATAAAGGAAGGACCATTTTCTAGCACCCCTCCCTCCCAACAGCACCACCTCTATGTTGATGGACCATTTCCTAGCGTTAAGATTCCATAACCAGCATTAAACTTTAACATGGGCCATTTTAATTCATTAAATCAAACATTTCAATGGAACCATCGTTGAGATAACAGATTGTCACAGTGTGAGTCTAATACGCAGCTGAACCCATCAAATATGAATCTATTTCCAGATATTATCGTGTATAATTATATGGGAGAAATGGCTTCGGAAACCAATCACAGATTGACTGACAGAAATGTACCAGAGCTGATCACATCCTAAATCAGTGGTTTTTGAGGGTAATAAAAGACTGCAAAATGGAAAGTGTAAATAGTAGATTATGAGTGGCTGTGTTCATTAGATTATTGTCCTTGACAACAAACCCGACCAGGAACAAGCTTCCAAACCCTGTCTTCCAGGGCATCCGATATTTCTCCTCACTTGTTTCCCATCTTTGTCTTTTCGTTCTTTCTGTGTCAGCCTTGCAAACCCTTCCAGCTCCCATTCCTCATCCCCCTCAAGGAGCACTGAGGAGGGCACCGTTTATGTGAAGTGCTTTAGAAATGACAAATTAGGGGCAGAAAGGTGGCACAGTGAGTACAGCACCAACCCTGGAGTCGGGAGGACCTGAGTTCAAATCCGGCCCCAGACACTTCACATTTACTAGCCCTGTGACCTTGGGCAAGTCACTTAACCCCAATTGCCCTTCCTTCCCCCCTCCAAAAACCAAAACAATTTTTAAAAGAAATGGTAAATTATGGAGATGCAGAGATTCTCAAGCTGGCAGAGAACAGTGATTTGCCTGCCTCACTTTCTTTTAAATGAAGAACCAGAGGCCGGGGAACCTATGATGAGCTTGAGACCTTTCTAGCTGTCCTGGCCTCCAGGGACTTTTACCGTGTCCAGGGCTGGGGAGGAGGAGCAACATTTGAGGCACAGAAGCAGGGAGGATGCCTGAGCCTAGCCCTTCATCGAGGGCAGTGCTGGCTGAATCCCTTCCTCCATCACTCCCTAAGCTGAGCCCCGAAGTAGAGGGCTCCAATTCCTCCAATGTCTAAACTTAGTATGGGGATGGATACGTCGTGGATTAGGGAAAGTATGACTGGAGGTAGGAAGGGAGGGGCAAAAAGGAGAGAGGCAGGTAAAGGGCTTCGGGAAAATTGGGTAGAGATGGACCTTTCAAGTTCAAGGAGCTGGGGAGGTGGAAGCCATGCTACCTGGAAGGGATGCAGGTCAATAATCCAAACAATGACTTTTGGACTCCAGTCAATTCACACAGAGAAGACTGATGGAAACTCATGAGAGGAAGGAGAATCCATTCAGGAGATGAGTCTTCTGAGTATCACCACCCCACAATCTGATTTCCATTCAACTATTTTCCTCTGTTATTGAGATCTAGCTAGAACCTGAGGTCTGGGACCACAAGACATCCAAGGCTCTTTTGAGTACTGACAGTGGGTAGTGCTGAGCTCTGACATTCTAGAATCCACCTCTGACCTTCCATATTCTGTGATTTTAAGTCCTTCCCACCTTAAACACTCCATGTTTTAAGGTCCCTTCCAGCTCTGCCATTCTCAGTTCTAAGAAACTTTCCCATTTTGGAAATTCCATATGCTAAGGTGTCTCCCTTCTCTGACATTTTCTGTTCTAAGGTCTCTACCAGCTCAGATAGTCCATGTTCCAAGGCTTCTTCTAGGTTTCATAGTATATGTTTTAAGGAAAGCTCCTCTCAGTTCTATTATTCCCTAAAGTCCACCCAGCTCTGACACCCATTATTCTAAGGCTCCTCTCAGCTCTGACATTCAATCCTCTAGGACCTATGGTGCCTCCACTAAGACCTCTCTCAGTTCCAACATTCCTTGTTCTGTGTTCTCAAGTCATTTCCAGTTCTGACATTCTCTAAGTTTCCTGAATCTCTGATATTCTATCAATCTATTCAGTCTCCCTAAAACAGAATTTGGGTCAATCATTTCACACCTTCCCAGAACACAAACAATATAATATTTGGAACTGTCTCTAAAAACAAGTGAATGCTCAGACTTGCTGTAAACAGGTCTGCTCCCACAGAACAAGCTAGCGAAGACTGTGCTAGGGATCCCCTCCTAATTCGCCATTCTCAACCATATTTCCCTCCCTCCCATCCCTAAGCATATCAGGGCTGACAAGGGCATGAAGAGGCATCTCTGACCCAATGCCATGCTGGAGAAAGACCAGTGTCCACAGCATCCCTAGGAAGGACTCATCCAACCTTCTTTCCAAGACTTCCATTGATGGATTCAGAGGAGCCTATTTTCCTTCGAGAGAGCTCCAGTTAACAGGGCTGTTTTCCTTAAGTGGAATATAACTCTGCTTGCCTGCAACTCCCCCTCCCTGCCCCCTCCCATTGTTCCACTTTGGGTCAAGCAGGACCAGGCTACCTCCCTTTCACAGAGATGTCATACCCCACACCCTCTCCCACATTGTCCGCTCTCCAGCCTCAGCATCTCCATTGCCTCCAAATGAGCTTTGAAAGGCAGGAACTACACAGCCTTCATTCCCCTGGCCTTTGGATGCTCCCTGTAAGCTCACACTTCACTGGCCACATTCACTGGGACAGAATAGGGAAACCAAACATTTTAAAGGGAGTCCCCCCCCCCCAAAAAAAAAGCTCCATTTTCCCTTTGAAGGAAAGTAAAGAAAGACAAGAACTCCCATTTCCTTGGTGTTTTATGATCTCATCCCATTTGTATCTGGATTCTCCTCTGATTCTTCAACTACTTTGGGCAGAGATTGAGGCAGGCTGACTATATTCATCCTGTAGGACCATAAATGGAAGACCTTGCGCTCTACGACATTCACAGACACCTGCCCCAGTGGGTTTGACTCCTTTGAGCCATCCACAGTTAGGTACAGTGTACAGGCTGCCACCACT
>NW_027186310.1:2308068-2341414 GCF_028583685.1 Petaurus breviceps papuanus
AAATTCTCCTTTTTGATGATGGTTTGGTCCACTTAATATTATCTATTATGTGTCAGACCCTGTGCCAGTAACTGGAGATACAAAGACAAAACAAAATTACCTTCAAATGCTATTCATGTACATGGAGAAGTAAACATAAAGCATCCCTATTGTCAAGGTGTGACTTTCCAGTGTCATTATCTTTCCTGTTGTGTTTTCTCTTTAAGGTCCTCCCTCTTCTTGAACCCATTCTCTTCTCTCAGGGAGATGTCCTTTTATTCCTTTCTTCTATTTCCCTTCTAACATGCTTTCCTGGCTTCAGTTCCCTCCCTTCACAGAATTACTCCAGTGCTCAGAAATGGCACCGATACACACTATCTTCCACTCACACTTGTCTAGCCCTTTCTTTGTCTTTGCCTTTGCTCAGACCCTGCTAATCCCCAAACCTGGTTCAGTCATTCCAGCAAACAATCTTTTGTTCCTGCTCCCATGTCAATGAGCACTGCTGGAGGAATTCATGAAACTCTCTCCCAGAGCCCCTAAAAATGCATATTTCACTTCCCTTGAGCACTCCCCTGCTGCTTGAGTAACTCTTTATTCATTCTTGATGGATTCTCTTTCACTGTCCCTACCTCAACTATGCCAAACCACTCCCCAAATGTCTCACTCCATAGCTTTCTGGCCTCGCTAGTAGATAAGTTTACTGAGGGGATTGAAGCCACTTGGTATGAGCTCCCTCGGGTTCTTTCTAAGCCCCAATTCACTGTCTTCTTCTCTCCAATGGCAGAGGATGGAGTGGACCTCTCTCCTAAGACTCATCCCTCCAGTGTGTCCCTTCACCTCTTCTGCTTTCATCTTGTTCCATAATCATTCTGGATGCCCAACCTCAGTGTCTCCAATCACTATGATTTTCCCCTCTATCTAACAACGTACTCGGGTTACCCTTTTTCCTTAAATCCTCCCATCTCTTCAGACTGGCATCCTCTCGCTCTCCCATTTTGCTTCTGAAGCTCTATAAAGAGTCATCTCTATTCACTGTCTCTGCTTCCTCACCATCCATTTGCTCCTAAGTCCCCAGCAATCTGGTCTCCTTATCACCACTCTACGGAAATCCCTCTCTCCAATAGTTATCCAGGTGCTCTTAGTCCATGGGCATCTTAAAAGGCCTCTTCATTGTCTGTGACCTTTGAACAATTTGGGTCACCTTTGATCGTCTCTCCTCCATCTTTCTCTTCCTCTGGAAGCTTCCACTGCTTTGTCCAGCTTTTTCTCCTATCTGTGTGACCTCTTCTCTCCCACCCCATTCAGAGGACCTCAAGGAACAGGACCTATCTCTTTCTATTAGCTATCCAATTGAAATTCACAGAGAAGCCTAATACTTTTTTTATGAACACAGAAATGAAAAAAATATAAAGCCAATACTCATGATATTTCATATGCTACATTCTGTATTGATTACATGGGAACAGCTGAGTACTGTGTAAGTTTTGTATGTTCAAGTGTGGCTGTGTGGGCTTCTTTTTAATTTTGGCAATTAAAAAAAAAGATAACTTGGCCTCATCCTTTCCCTGGAGAAGGAAAGGAAAGTCTGCTGGGAAATTGAGCATTTTATTTTTTCTTTTTTTTTCTTTTTCTTGCAGGGGGGAGGGCAGGCAGATGGGGTTAAGTGACTTGCCCAAGGTCACACAGCTAGTAAGTGTTAAGTGTCTGAGGCCAGATTTGAACTCAGGTCCTCCTGACTCCAGGGTTGGTGCTCTATTCACTGTGCCACCTAGCCACCCTGAAAAATGAAAATTTCTATTAACATGAAAAGGACTTCTAATATCTTATTTCTCCATAAATGCTTTGTCTTCTTCCTCCTAAAACATGAAGGGCATTGTTCATGTTCATCTCTGATTTGGGAGACCTTTTGTTAGTATATTTTTATATGGATTATGGAAAAAAAGGTTTTATCAATACATCCTGTCTGCATTTTCTGTCCTCCATATCCAAGTCTGATAATACACACAGGAAGACCATGATCACATCAACTAGTATCATGCCAAAGCACAACATGAGGTGATTTCAAATGTAAAGTTGTCACTTGCAAAAACTGTGAAATAAACAGTACCTCACATTGTATTTATGCATCTAGGACTGAATTATTGTTCCATGGGTTAATTCATGGCTGCATAATCTGCATATGAAAAATGCAAAAGATGGTGGATGGCTACCATCTCAGTTCCTTCTCTGAATTATCCTAGCTCAATTTAAAAACACAACATAATATCCATTTCAAAAATCCTTAAATGTGGCTGTTTCCCAGAGCTCTGTCCTTAGCCCCTTTCTCTTCCTTCTCTCCACTGTCTTGCCCTATGATCTCCTAAGATCCTGTGGGTCCAATGATCACTCAATCCTGATGAATCTCAAAGCTGTCTAGTCAGCCCTTATCTCTCTCCTGAGCTCTGATCCTTCATCATCAAACTAGATCAAGTTTATACTCCTCTATCTGAATGCCCTTGATGGGAATTTCCACCTGGGTGAGCCAACTACATCTCAAATTCAGCAGCAGCAAAATGGAACTCGTTAACTATTGCCCCCTGAACCTGCTTCTCCTTCAAATGTATGATTTTTGTTGAGGGCATCACCACTCTTCCTTCCAATAAAGTAATAAATTTCCAAGTTTCTTCAATGCTTTCTTTCACTCATGCCTATATCCAGACTGTCACTGATGGTTCTCAATCCTACATCCTTCCTCCCCTCTATTCCATTATGACCATTCTAACTCTGGACTTCATCTCCATTCATTTGGGTGATTGCATTAGCCTACAATTAAGTCTCCCTTCTGTCCTCCACACAATCTCTTATGTCCATTTATTGCTCAAAAACATTCAATGGCTCCCTATTGTCTTTGAACAAAATGTCAACTCCTCAGCAAGATCGTCCATTATCTGGAAGATAATATCTAGAAGCTTTTCAGGCTCACATTATCCTCATTCCTGAAAAAAAAAAAAAGCACATTCCAGTCCAACTTAACTGCTGCCCATTCCCAGCACATAATTCTCACCCCCCCACCTTGTATGCATAGATTGTGCCCCATGCCTAGAATGCATTAGCTCCTCATCTAGTGAATTCCTTTTTTTTCCCCTTCAAAACTCAGCTTAAGCGCTGACTCTCCCTGGAAACCTCCACTAACTTTTCCGTTCTGCTCCCCAGGTGAACATGCTCTCTTTTTCATCAAATTTCCCTGCACACATGAATTACTCTTGCCCCCTACATATGGAAGATTTTGGAGGGTGGGGATTGCTGCATTTTTCATCTCTACATCTCTCAGTGCCTTGGACACAGTGGGTGCTAAATAAATGTTGACTGAAATAAATTAACAACTGTTTATCAATCCAATACAGAAGATAGGCTAGGTAAATACATTAGCATGATGTAGGGCAAAGTGTGATAGCAGCATAGGAAAGATCCAAGAAAAATGCACCAGGCCAACCTGACCATGGAGAAATGACCTTCCATCCAGAGAAAATACTCAAAGCCTGTGGATGAAGAGATTTTCAGCTCAGTCATCAATGTGTGTGCATGTATATATGTATTGTATGCATACATACGTGTTTATATATGTTTATTCTTACATATCCATGCATCTAGATCTATCTGTGGACAAGATGGCTGTGCATCAGGCACTATGTTAGGCACTAGGGAAAGAGAGCGAAAGTGAAACAGATCCTGCCCTCTAAAAGCTCACAATCTATTTACATATGGGTAAGGAAGAAGACAAGAGAAGACATTTACATTTACATGGGACCATGTGTGTCATAGACATTTAGAGCTAGTTAACATCACTGTTGCTTGTTGATTGACTGATTGATGAACTATGGGGAAGGTAGACCTTGGGAGCTGGCCTTGGTGAAGTGTGCCCAATCTGGCTGTCCCCCCTGGACAAGCATGATCCACCCAGTACTGGTATCCTTGACTTAGCTCTCCTAAGAGGAATTAAGGAGGGATTGTTTGGAGCCAGCAGGGGCTGAAGGGAGATAGACTTGGTGGCAAATGAACCTTGTTCAGGGGCTAGAATGGAAAGTGATACTTTCAGTGTGTGTTCCCCAGAGCTGTGCGCTCCAGGTCTGAAAGCTGAGGTCACCAGGCTCCACTGTAGAAGGGCACATTGGCGAGGGAGCTGAGCTATCCTGGTTCATCTCAGAGCACAGAAGTTTTTAGGAGGTAGGATATACTTCACCAACCCTAACCTTCTGATTCCCACATGAATGACATCTTGGAGAGTTCCTCAAGCTTCTCTAATCACAAGGGCTGCACTCCTTCTTTGCCTTTACTATGTTCTCCCTATTACTACAGTTATTTGAGATTACTATAAGCTTCCGGAATGCAGGTCTTAGGATGATATTTGCACCTTGAGCACTGAGCTCATGTTTATTCACCCAGGAGCCCTTGAATAAAGGTTTGTGCATTTGAATTGAAACTCTAATCCCTTCATTCCAATTACAATGATTTTGGAGAAAATAAATAAGATACAAAGACAGTATTGGAAGGGACCTTGGAACATGGAATCCCAGTGTAAAAAAAAGAAAATTTAAGATTATGACACAGAATATAGAATATGTAGGGTTGGAAGGGTCCTTAGACCATAGAAAAGACTATAAGACATGGAAGGGGTCTTAGGACATAGCATTCCAGAGATAGGAGGGAGCTTAGAACATTGTATCAGCAATGCCATATTCACAATGCCTATGGAAATTACAGATATGCTGATATAATTATCCATCACAAAATACATCATGCTTGCCATATGGGGGAATAAGCTAGAAAATTTATTAAAATACCAAAAGACTGAGTCCCCAAACCAGAAAGTGAAAGCCATCAGAGTAGTTATGAAATTGGCACAGGTAGATAAAGTAGAAAGCACCCACATTCTCAAGCCTTTAAAACAGAACAGGCTACCTCAGGCAAAGGAGAGTCCTCCTCTCCCCACTCACAGCAACCACCCAGCGTCCTGGAAGCTCACTCCCAGCAGCTCCGGCCCCTGGCAGTCCTCAGCAGGAGTCCTTAGCAGAAATTCTGGCTGACTCAAAAAGGGCTTCACGCTGCCACCATCGCCGCCACTGCTAGCCACCACAGGAACTCTAGCTTGGCTTCCGCTTCCTCTTGCTCCGCCCCTTCCTGCTACGTCAGCAAGTCCAATGGGGCATGGAAGATCTTTAAATCCCATAACTCTTACAAACATAGAACACTGCATTTCAAAAGTTATAGGAACCTTAGAACAAAGAAGTCAGTGCTGGGAGAAGTCTGAGAACATAGAAAATGCAATGCCAGAGTTAGAAAAGACCTTAGAACATAAAACATGCAGTGTGCAACCTGGAAGAGCCATTAGAACATAGAATGTGTGGGCTTGGAGGGGCCTTAGAACAGGTAACATCCAAGATGGGAGGGACCTTAGAAGAGGGAATGCCAGAGGGGAAGGTCCTTAGAACAGGGAATGTCAGAGTTGGGAAGGGTCTTAGAATAGGAAATTTCAGAGTTGGGAGGGGCCTTAGAAGAGAGAATGTCAGAGGGGAAGGTCTTTAGAATGGGGAATGTCATAGGGGAAGGTCCTTAGAACAGGGAATGTCAGAGCTCAGAGAGACTTTAGAATAGAGAGCGTCAGAACTGGGAGAGACTTTAGAAAGAGATTATCAAATAACAGAACTATGAAGTAGCTCAGAGATCAGTGTTATAACCCATCCTTTCAACTGCACAGTGGGGAAACCCAGGCCTATAAAACCACATTCACTGCCCTGTCCCCGACCATCGATCTTGCCAACCCTGGTCCTGACCTCAATAGCCATTGAGTGAACAGACAGCCTGGGCCCAACTGCCCAGCACAGGGTGGGTGGCTTCCTTCCAGCAATGTCTCCTGTCAGTCCATCATCAGCAGAGCCTACCCCAGTCCCCTCCAAGGACAGCTAAGGAATCTGGTGGGTAGTCTGTTCTCAATGGATCTCTGGAGGATTTGGAAGGAAGGGAGAGTGTCCCCCAGGATAAGTTTACCCAAATTAAGTGAAGGCTCACCCCTCCACCAAGGAGAAACCCTGAACAGAAATGACGATGGTATTTTAATGACCAACTCAATAAATACGGAGGTAATTTTCAAAAAAGGCAATTCGCCTCTCTCATCATATTTACCTTTTACACTTAATGGATCGGGGGCTATTTGCTTTGAGGCTGCTGCAGCCCTCATCTCCAAGTTCTATTTGTTGGTGATGAATTTCAGAGCTGGCACATTTGTAATAAACACCATTCACTGCAGAC
The DNA here is from genome assembly GCF_028583685.1 of Petaurus breviceps papuanus. Classification (NCBI taxonomy): domain Eukaryota; kingdom Metazoa; phylum Chordata; class Mammalia; order Diprotodontia; family Petauridae; genus Petaurus; species Petaurus breviceps. Next base: position 2,314,336 of record NW_027186310.1, read on the forward strand.
ACTGCGCAGCCCAGCCTGAAAACTGCTCCTTAGAATTTTTTGTCTTTATTGTTGGTTTAATGATGACTAATGCCTGAGTGATTATTGTGGGCTTTTTTTGTGTGCAGAGCCTGGAACAAACAATATCATTAACATTACCCGGAGGGGGGGGGGGCGGATTGTGGAGTGACAGGGAAAGAGAAGAGTCACCAAAAGGTAGAAATAGTCAAGGAAAGTCTTGGGGACAAATTCGTATCCACCCGGGCAAGAAGACACAAGCCAGGGCTCATGATGCCCGGCTTCCCAAACATGCCATCTCAGGCTTTTCAATCCTCCCTCCTCCCTGGCAGCAAAATACACCCGAACTGGAAAGATCTTTCCAAATGCACTCTCCGATTTTTTTTAAGGCACCCAGATGTACATTTTAAGAACTCCCTCCCACTGTGTCAATAGCACCATCAGGATGGCAGCCAGTAATAAGCACTAATTGGTGGAATGGATCAAGGGGAAACCAAGGCATAGTCTTCTTTTCCCCCTCTCAACAACCCTCCTTTCCTACCATGGAGTCTACAGCATCTGAGCCTCTGGGAGAGGAACTCACTACATTCAGAGCAAATTTCCAGACACCTTCCAAGTATTCCTACTTGGAATTAGACTGTTAATCTCCATGTGTACAAGCAGCTTCCAAATTAGAAATGGATTGTTTCTTAGAAGTGGATGATTTGGAACCTGGAATGTGTCCTTCCCTTGGAACAATGTTGTCCACTTAATGAGGGAAAGAAGACTATGTGGGCTAACCTGGGTTTCTAGTTGTCTGTATAGGCTAGCAGTCTTTATGACCTTGCTTAAGTTCCTAAAAGTCTTTGTGGGCTAGCCCTAGGTTGCTGGTTTCCTGTGTGGTCTAGCCTAGGCTAGGTAGCCCAGCCATGTAGCAATCATTCAAAACACTGTTCACATGTGGTCTTCGTGGACACCACATAATCATGGATACTCAGAGGTAGAAGGGATCTCTGAAGTCAATGTGTAACCAGCCCAGAAGCTGGGTACCAGCTACCATTACAAAGGAATGAGAAAGGAATCCATGAGGGATATGGAATAGTACCCTCTCCAAGACAGCCAGAACAGCACTCAAACAGGAGTCAAAAGAGTTGGGTCCAAGTCCAAGGTCCACCACCTTCTAGCAGTAAGTCCCTGGGAAAGCTCAATAACTTCTTCAAATCTCAGGTTCCTTCTCCATAAAGTGGAGCTAATCACCCACACATGCACTCTCTCTGAGATGTGGCAGCACACTAATGGATTTAACAGAGCTCAATACATTCCTAGAGTTAGAATGAACCTCTAGGGGTCTCCCCACCCCAGTTCTGTCCAAGTGGCACCTAGTTGGTCCAAAATGGAGTTCTGACCTAGAACTCCAGAGTGCTTTGAAGGCAGGGAATTTGTTTTCTAAATATCAAATGAGATAGTGTGTGAGAGGAGAGGTAGCAGAACACTGGGGATGGAGGTGGGGAACACAAACTGGTTTCAATGTTGAAAGACAAAGTTTGGACCCTGATCTCATTCCTAGCTAGCTGTCTGACCTTGGGAAAGAGCCGATTAACTTCTCTGGACCCCAATTTTCTCAATTCTAAAAGGAAAGAGCTGAACTGGATGGTCTTGGAAGTCTCTTCTATCATAAGTTATATGTTCTTATGTTGACATTAGCTGGTTGTAAGAGAAGAGAATGGAAGGTCCTTGAGGGAAGAAACTGTCTCACTATGGTCCTTGGGTATTCAGGATCTAGAAAAGTGCCTGGCACAGAGTGCATGATTAACAAGTGCTTGTTGACCAACTGATGCCACAGAGATATGAGTTGTTATCACAACTGAAAAGTTTCATATAAACATAATCAGGTTTTATTAGCAGAGCACTGAATGTGGAGTCCATAGAATTAAGGTCTGAATTCACAGCCAATCTGTGAAACCTCTCCGTCTCTCACTTTTCTCATTAGTTACGTAGAGAAAATGAGATCCATGTCTCACAAATTTCCCAGGATCACAGATTTGGAGCTGGAAGAGTAGGGTGAGGTCTTATCCAACCCCTCAATTTTACAAATGAGTAAACTGAGGTCTGGGGCCCTTAAGTGACTTCACTGATGCTAAACTGTGACTAAGTGGCAGATCCAGAATTGAATCCCAGCTCTCTGACTTCCAATCCACGTGCTTTTTGCCATGTGGTCATACTCTGATTTGTTCTCGAGAAAAGACTTTGAAAATTGGCAAACATTATGGATGTCTTGGGATGCTTCAGTATTTGACAGTCTCTGGAGCCCCAAGGGAAAGGATGGGAACACAAGTGAACAGGGCTCAAGGAAAGCTTGCTGACTGACTGACTGACTGACTGACTGATTGGTACTCTTGTTGGGGCAGGACTGGAATCTGCTACTTCATGGAAGGTCACTCCCTGCCAGGGTCAGCTCTGATGAGGTATGACTAGGCTTTCAAGTCTGATGTCCTAAAAGTGTTTTCCCATCAGATTATTAGTCTGTTCAGTTTAAAATATGGGCTTTGCCCAGCCCTGGAGAAGTTTTCATGTGGGGACAAATGACAATCCATGGGCATAGAATGAGAATCACAGGACCTAAGAGGCAGGAAGGGGCTTCAGAGGCCTCTGATCCAGACTATACCTGAAGAGGGTTTTCTGTTACAATGTCCATTGACAGGAGACCTCCAGTGACAAGAGACTCACTCTCTCCCAAGGCAGTCACTTCTACTGTGGGGCAGCTTTCAGTGTTAGGAACCTCAAGCCCACATTTGCCTGCAGACACCTTCCAGACATTCCTCCCTGTTCTTTCCTGAGGCCAAGCAAAATGAAGTTTATCCCTTCCCCACAAGGACCATCCTTCAGACACATGACTGCAGCTCTAAGCTCCCCCTTAAGCCTTCTCTTCTGGAGGTGCCATAGCACTGATTCCTTCAGGTGATCCCCACAGGACATGACTTCATGCTGTGACTGGTATCCTCTGGACACTCTCCAGATTCTCTTGGACTTATTTCCCAACACATGGCCCCAAGAACTGAATATAACTGGGGGAGGCAAGCAGATGTGAGTCTCCTGCCCAGACAGGCCAGCTGATGCCCTCAAAGATGAGGCTCATGTTCCTTGTTAAATCACTGCATGATAACAACATTAGCGTACAAGGCTGAAAATTATTAAAAGTGAAAGAATCTCAAAGCAAAGGCAAAAGATCCTTAAAACCTCTCCCTCCGACCAATGCATAATGAAATTGAAATTGAATCTAGTTTAAAATCATTTACCTTTTGACATCACATATCAGTACGCTAAGCTCTGGTGGGGAAAGCAAATCACCTTCCAAGCAGAATGAAAAATTACTCTGTCTCTTCTGATTTCACGGTAATTTTCAAATTCCAACTTCCCTCTCGGGGTTTGCTGAGGGTCAGCCATGGAGGAACCTGGGGAGACCCCGACCAAGACTGGAGAGGCTCCTGTCTATCCCATGCTGGGGAGAGCAGAGTCAGACCTGAAGTTACTGGGCAATACGGTAAGGGCTTCACATGTGTTTACTCTTAGATAGCCCTGTCATTGTCGAAGGGCTTTTTCTCACTGCCCTCTTGAAAGGAAAGTATTCAAGGTGTTCAGAGGATAGGGCCATTGAGTAGAATATCTTTATTATTTAGGTGAAGAAACTGAGGTTAAGGGACTTGCCGTAGCCACTTTTCTCCTTTCCCTCTCATCCCGTGTCTCCTCAAGCTTCAGTCCTGCGTCACTAACTTTTGGGCAGTACAGATCAGACCTCCCAAAGACAACACTAACTCAACACGTCCAAAACAGAACTCAATGTCTTATCCCCGAATGCCCTTTTCTTATCCAAACTATTTCTGTTCAAGGCACCACAATTCTTCCCATCTCCAAGGGGCCTAATGGTGGCATTAGGCAATATTGCTGATTCTTCTTCCCCCTCATCCCAAACATCCAATCAGCTGCCAAAGCTTCTCATTTTTACCTTCACAGCATCTCTCAGCTCTGACCTCTTCTCTCTCTTCACACAGCTTAGCCCCTATTGGCCACTTTTCTTACTTGGCACATAGCACAGGCTGCTGAGTATTATTATTGCTACTCCTATTATTGACATTTCTAAGTGAAGGTTTAACAAGCCCTTCACTTATATGAACCCATTTGCTCTTTACAACAACCCTTTGGTAGTTGTTACTGCCATCCCCATTTGACAGATGAGTAAACTGAAATGAAAAGAATAACTTAGAGTCACACAGCAAAGAATGTCTGAAGTCACAAGATCATAGGATTAGATCTGGAAGGGATCTGAATATAGCACAGCCCCTTAAACATAGAAAATGCTTTAATACTGCTCTCCTCCTCCTCCTTCCTTCCTTGCTCCCTTTGCTCCCTCTCTCCCTCTCTTTCTCTCCTCTCTCTCTCCCTTTCTCCTCTCTCACCTCTCTCTTTTCTCCCCCCTCTCATTTCTCACCCTTCATATACACTCTGGTCTTAATCTCCCAACCCCTTTTTAGTGCAGTGGCTGCCCAGATGGCAGCAGCCATTTATTCCTTCAGAGTCTAGAATAAGCTGTCAGGGTTAGAGGTTGTTTCTAATGTTATAGTACCTGAGCCCCCATTAGAGTGATGATTGGTTTATATCAATTGTTTAGTCAGAATGAATTAGCTTTCTTTAGAAAGAGGAAAGTGGGTTCTAGCTTTGAGACAGCCTATAGCAGAGGAGTAGGTTAAAGCTTCTGGAAGTCATTGTACAAGAGTTCTCAAGGTACTGCCCTGAGGTAGAATGGATCTTTTCTCTCTTTTTTGGTAGAACCTTGAATTTCATTTCCCTATCATTTTTAGGCTGTCCTTGGCTCCTGTTCAGGAGTGACCATTGGCCCAGGGATTCAAAGAAACATGGAAGTTCAAAGTCTTCTTCACCTTTAAGAATTTGTGTGGCTTTACTCTGGCCAAAGTGGTGGAAAGAAGGCTAGAATAAGACCAAGGCCAGGGTTCTGCCTCTTCTTCACTGCAAAGCCCTCCCATCTCTTGAATTCCAAACTAGATCTTCATTTTCTGCTGGTTACTTTGTAGTGAGCATGGCTAAATAGCTTGGTCAAACCAAACTCATTCCTGACCACACATAAGGAGGTGTTTAGGCCTTGTTTCATACCCAGTGAAAAATTGCATGTTTTCTTACCTGACAAATGTATGGGGGAAAAGGCGGGTGGGATTATTTCAACTTCATCCTTGTATGGATGAGGAAACTGCAGCTGACATGGGTAAGGAAGGCAGGTCTTCCTGACTCCATGCCCAAACTTTACCTTGTATTGGGCTCATGGTATTGGGAGACACCCTTTCGTGTGTGTTCCTGACTTACCACCAAGACCATGCATTCACTGAGGACCAGCCCAGGTGTCATGCCTGTCACAGACACACCTGATGAACTTGAAAACTAGACAGGCTAACTGATTTTGGCATTCTCCTTTGGGGACACACTGGATACGCGCCTAAGAGAAACCATGTCTTCTATCTTTAGCAGAGTTCCCACTGAAGGTAAGAAGCATGAATACTGACTGAGCTCTCCAAAATCTTTTCTCATTCTCTCCATCTGCCCCCTACCCCAGGGAGCCCTGTTGAAAGGCAGGGGGCCCTTTTTGCAGTGAGAGAATTTTGACCCCTCCCAGGGCTCTGAAGAGGGATGCCTTCGAAGACTGGGAAGCTCTTCCTGACTGAGACCATCTCTTCCCTGCCCCCATCTCATGCACAGCTATCATAGATGCTAGAAAAAGCAGCCCCATTTTCTAGCTCAGTAACATTCACATATGAGGGCACGGAGAACAGCTTCACTGAAAAGAACCCTTTGTTTCTTCAGACTATTTAAAAAAGAACAGTTGCCCTGAAGAACTTGGGACCCTGGGGGCTAGCCAGGTGTCAGTCACTTTATCAGGGGGTAGGATGGGTATAGATAGTGCATTCAGCAGCTACCCCTGAGGATGCAAAGAAGACGGGCCTCACCAGGCAACGCTTGTTGACAGAAACCCTACATTAGAATTTCATCTTTTTCAAAGTGATGCCAGCCTTCCCTTCCAGCCCTTCTGCATTTCCTTTTTGTCCATGGTCATGGCACACTGGCGACCTGGTTCCTTGTCAGGGAACCCAAACCAGCCCTGTGTTCTGCTGCTTCTACTCTCTGACTCCCATTTCAAGCTATGTCAAGAATTCCTTCCCTGTTTTGGGGGATTCCTATCAGTCTTTTAGTGCCTTCCATGGAAGCCTTTGCTGATCACTCATGCCCTCTGTTGATAGTAATGATGATGGAGATGATGGCAACAGTTAGCATTTAATAATTGCTTTATAATGTGGACTGTGCTGGTCCCAGCAACAGCTCTGGGGAGTAGGAGCTATTCTTTGCCACATTTTGAAGTTGAGGAAACTAAGGTACAGAAAAGTTTAAGCAATTTGCCTGGGGTCACCCAGTTGGTCAGTGTCTGAGTTAAGGGCAGAGCTAAAGTCTTCCTGACTGCAGCATTCAACACACCAGCTGCCAATTCCTCTGTGACTTCATTAATGCCTCCCAAATCCTATCTTCGGCAAGGTGCCCCTTCTTGATCCTCTGGGCTGCAAGCACCTTTTGCTTTCAGGCTACCTTCACTGTCTATCTAGAGCACATATTTCTATGCCTTTATCTGTATTTATACATACACCAATATCTATAGGAAGCTAGGTGGTGCAGTGGGTAGAATGCCAGACCTGGAGTCAGGAAGACTAGTCCTGAGTTCAAATCTGGCCTCAAACACTTACTAGCTGGGTTACCCTGGGCAAGTCACTTAACATAGTTTTCCTCAGTTTCCCCATATCTAAAATGACACGGAGAAGGAAATGGCAAACCCCTCCAATATTTTTGCCAAGAAAATCTTAAAAAGGGTCACAGAGTCAGTCATGACTGAAATGACTGAACACATCTACATACCGAAATCTACAGTTACATCTACATCTATATCGCTCACATCCTAAGCTATTTGCCTCGCTTTTCTCCCCATTGGAACTGTGAGATCCTTGAGGGCAAGGACCCCGACAAGCCTTTCTCCCTGACAAGCACACAGTAGGTGTTTAATCAAGGCTTGCTGACTGAGTGACCTCAGCCCTCTCTAACACACTGATGATGTGATAAGAATGCATTCTCTTCCCTTGTTCCTGTGCTCATTTTCTTACTAAACTTTGAGTTCCATGAAAGCAGACGTGCCATTTTATATGAAACACGTATATCCTCAGTGTCTAGCACAGGGCTCTGCTCAAAATGAAGCTTGATAAGTATTTTTTTTTAATTTAACCAAATGAACCTCACTAATGAAGGTCTTTCCCTCTTCACAATTGCCCCTTTCACTTATGCCACCTATAGAGGTTAAGGCTCTAACCAGACCCTGCCTATGAGCTATCCAAGAAGACATCTAAACTCTCCCTTAAGTAACTTCTACTTGCCATGAGCTCCTCTTGGGAATATGCCTTTTGGGTTAGCTGTGCAAAGTAACAAAGAATTACTAAATGCCACATAGAGTCCAAGCACCACACCAGCCTGGGCATGCAATGACACAAATGAAAACTAGCTTCTGTCCTCATGGAGCTTACATTCTAGCGACACAGGACATATAAACGGATGAGTACAGATGTGAAACTGTGTCAGAGAATGGTCAACTGAAGAGACCTGTAAGGGCTTCCTGGGAAAAGTAGAGTATCCCAGGTATGGGGAACAGGCATCCTGCATTAAGATCTAGAAACAGGAGATGGTATCCTGAACTTGAGGACCAGCAAGTAAGCAGTGGGCAGGAAGAAGGGGAGAAATATTCAATAATGTTAGACAGGGACAGATTTCAGGAGCTTTAGATACCATATATATGGCATTTTCTCCTGGTGGTAATAGGGATCCAGTGAAGGTTTGCAAGCAGCAGAGGGACGATTTCAGTCTTGTGCATTAGGAAGGAAGTCATACTTTCTGTGAGAATTTTCCCTCTATAGATTATAAGACTATTGAAGACAGGGGACATTCTGATTTTGTTTTTATTTCACCAGGACTCAGAGCAGAGCTTACCACACAGTAGATGTTTAAAAAATGCTTGCCGAATTAAATGAAACATGTTCCATCTAATGAGGCACTGTATAAACTGGATGTGGGATTATTGTCATTAATGTTACAAACGTGAGTGTCAGGAGACAATACTATTCTGCAGAAAAAATGATAAAGGCGATGGTTTTAGGGAAATCTGGGAAGACTTGTATGAACTGATGCCATTTACACTGAGTAGAGCCAGGAGAACAATTTATGACAACAGCATTGTAAAAATGAGCAAATTTGAAAGATTCAAGAACTCTCATCAAAACAATGGCCAGCCATGATTCCAGAATACTGATGATATCACATGGTATCCACCTCCTGAGAGAAAGTTGATGGACTTAAGATACAGAAGAAACAACATGGTTTTGGAAATGGCCAATGAAAATCTGTTTTATTTGACTTTGCCTATTTCTTACATGAATTCTGTTTGGTTTTTTTCCTCTCTCTTTCATGGGGGACAGATGGGAAGGAGATAAAATAAATGCTTGTTAATTGGAAAAATAGTTAGTTAAAAAAGAAAAGAAACAGACATATCTATGGCTAAACAAGTGATATGAAGACTTTGTCAACTTGTGGAAGTTAAGGTATTTCTTTCTGCATTTATGTGGTGAATTCTCAGGGGAAACTCCGGCTTTTCTTCCAAGTAGCTGGCTGAGATTTGCCCTACTTGGTAGAAAGCAGTGCATTCTCCAGAGACTCTTGTACACAGGGGTTCTCACTCTACCATCCATAGTGGAAGGTAATTGGTCCCAATAAGCACATGCAGACCCACTCTAAATCAATGATCCCATCACCCTGTAATTGCACCCCACTGGTCCTAGTTTAGACTTCTGGGACCTGGCCAAATAAACCAAATCACAGAATTTCAGAGATGGAAGGGACCTCAGGCTTCACCTACTTGAACCTTTCCTGTTCAGAAACCCTCTTTACAGGACTCCAAGCTAGAGGCCCTGCAGTATCTGCTTGAAGACTTCCATTGAGAAAGAGTCCAGCCTTCAGCAGGCAGCTCATGGCCCTTTCAGTTTTCAGGCAGTGCTAATAGTTACTACGGTTTTCCTGGTATCGAATTGAGAATCTTCCTCTCCACAACTTCTCCCATGTTACAATCTTTCCAATATTTGAAAAGAGATATTATGCAGTCTCCTTCCCTACCCACTCTCTTCTCTGGAGAAATATCCCCATTTCATTTCATACATCTGCATATAAGGTTGGCCTGTAAATCTGTCACCATTCTAATTATCTTCCTTTAGTCAGTCAGTCAACAAATATTTATCAAGCTGCAGGTACTGGGCTACACACTGGAGATATGGAGAAAGGCAAAAATAGACTCTGCTGTCATCGAGTTCACACTCTACTGGGGAAGAAAATATGTAAACAACTATGTACAAACAATATACACATGTGCACACATATATGTGCACATTTATGTACAGGGTAAATGGAGAAGGTCCTAGCATGGAGGGGGACTAGGCTCTTTGCACAAGGTGGGACTTTGATGGACACTTGAAGGAAGTCAGTAAAGTCAGAAGGCAGAGATGTGGAGGGAGAGCTTCACAGGCATCTGGGACAACCAGGGACAATTCCTGGAGGCATGCTTGAGCTCATCAGTTTCCCTTGGAAAATGCCTCACCCTTCAGAACTGGACAAGGACAGAGGGACTATTATTTTTGGCATGGTGGAAGTTGGCTTTGGAGTCAAAGAATTTGGGTTCAAAACACGAAAGTTCCCTTCTTGCATCACCCTAGATATTGTCACACAGTGACTCATTGGTCCTCAGTCTCCTCATCTGTCAAAGCAGGAGGCTGGCCTAGCGGATGTGAAGGTCCCTTCCAATTTTAGAAGCATGATCCTGTTATCTCCTGCTCTGAGCACCATGCATCTCCAAATGCAGTCTGGAACAACATCAGCTTTCCGTCTGCCATTTCATACTCTTGACTTATATAGAACCTTCTATCAGCTCTAAAATGATCACCTCTCTTTAGGGTAAGCTGCTGGCTAGTTACTTCTTCTTCATTTCTTCTACATGAAGTCTTTCTTCATCCTGCCAACTTAGTGCCCTCTCTCCCAAACTTCTCAGTATTCAATTAACATATGTTGTGTGTATACTTTACATTTATTTTGTATATATTTTATGTGTACTTTTATCTCACTCATTAGCATGTAAATTCATTCTGAGTAGTGATTTTTGATTCTTTGTATGTAGCCCCAGGCCTAGTACCGTGACTTGCACACAGTAGGTGTTTAATAAATTCTTGTTAATTGATTGATTTTGAACCTGTAGAGTTGATCTTTTTGAATCGCAGCTCAGGATTTATCATCTATCTCTGTTAAAATGAATTCCCTTTGATTTTACCCATAGTGCCATATTGGCAAGACCTTTTGAGGGGTTATGGCCCAGTGGGGGATCCAGGGAGAGGCCAGATCTTGGTTGCCTCCACTCCATTGGCCCCGGAATGTCACATCATTGAAATGATGGTCCCATTGAACAAAGCACTTGTTTGAATTGCAGCAGAGCTGAAAGGCCCTGAGGCTTCCATGCCAGGAGAAGAGGGGCCCAAAGAATTAAAAAGTCTAAAAAGGGAAGGATTGTGCTGATATCACCAGGAAGAGCATTAAGAAAAGCCGTTAATGTGTAGTTAAAAAATTCTTAATCTACATGAGCATATGCTGTTCTACCTAATTTTGATCAACTTAAATGTAAAAATGTCTCTCTCCTCCCAATTGGGTTTACACCGCCATCTGGTTTAATTAGTCCTTAGGTAGCATACTCTAAAGTTAATAGGGAGAATGCTGCTGAACCAATCAGGAGGCAGCTTACGTCCCTATTCCTGCCTGAGTTTGTTTCTGTAAAAGCATATTTGCTAGAGAGGTCAATGCCGTAAGTTTGGAAAGCAAGATCAGCATCAGCCCCACTCCTCAGTGAATGTTTGGGTGGCTGCATCCCCTGTTGGCCTTGCCCATCTCTATCGCTCTTGATCATTCTCCGAAATATCCCAACTCAAGTTTATCTCAGAATCTTTGCTTTTCCTCTCCCTCCATCTCCTAATCTGAAGCCAATGCTGAGAGGTTTTGTGGCCTTAATCTCTCTAGGATCCATTCCCTCCCTGACACTCATACTCCTACTTTGCTCATAATGGGAAAAGGGCTTCAAAGGGATCCCCATGTATCTATTCAGGCATTCATCCATCACCTCTCCCCTCCATAAGTGTAAGAATCTCCATGATCCAACTCTAATTTTTGGAACCCATGTGTAAAATTTTGTATTTATCCCTATTAAATGACCTCATATTATATGTTAGATGCTTAATACTAACTAAAATTAATTGAAATGATCCTAAAAAGAATTTGTCTTATGGAAGAAACTTCTTCTTAGGAGAGAGATGCTTTGTGGAAAGGGAGTCAGACTTGTCCTGCTGAACCGAAGAATTGTGGGTGGGAGTGTCAATGAAGCCAAGTCCAGTCCGATGCAAGGCCAATCTTCCCAACAGAGAAGTTGTCCCAGAGTGGAATGGGTGGACTTACTCAAGGAAAGCTAAAGTGAATTTTTATTCAAGTATGGTCTAAAATTAACTTCTACTAAATTTTCATACACACGTCTGGGATATTGTGAAAAGATTGAGCTAGCTACCTCTCTTTGGGGGTGTGGGGAGAGAAATATGTATGGTAAGGATATTAGACTGGATGATCTCAAAGCACTCTTTTAGATCCAAAGTGCTGAAAATCCCAATTAATGATTCTTTAGAATTAAAAAAACCCTCTAAAACAGGATTATATTCTTCCTTTAAGATCACCTCCAGGAATCCATCCTTGATGAGCCCTACTCCATGCAGAGGATTATTGCCTCATTCTTCCTTTCCTACACTACTTTGTATAGTCACCTGCCCACCTTGTCTTTGTTCTTCAAATCTTTAAAAGAATGATAAAAGAATGAGAATTCCGAGTTGGGAAAGTCATTCAAGGTCATGTGCTCCAACTTCTCTCTCTCAATGCAGTTATCTCCAATAGGGCATCCCCAACAAGGGGTCAGACAATGTCTTCTCAGAGATCTCCCATGATAGGAAACTCATTCCCTAGTGCCTAGTCCATTTCACCTCATGACAGCTTTAATGGTTAGGAAGGCTGACCTTACTTTTCTTTCAATATTACTTCTTCCCATTGGCCCTAAATCTCCAATGTAGGACCCAGTGGCCAAATCTTTTTTTTTTTTTTCCATGAGAGAAGCTATTTGAAGAGTGAGATCCTGGCTAAGTCTTTCCTTCTCCTGCCTAAAAATAATTCATTCCTCCAGCATATCCTCATGTGGCACATTCCCCAGTATCTTCACCAGCTTGACTGCCCTACCCTATAAGACCTCCAGCTTATAAATGACTTCCTTAACTGGTGGGCTTCATCGCTGAACCATGGAGTCCAGAAGGGGAGTCCTGACCAAGGCAGAGGGCAATGGGGCATTCTTTGCATTAATCTTAATACTTCGAGATTTAGAGCTGGAAAAGACTTTGGAGACTGGAAGTAAGACCCAGTTACTCTGGTTGAGTCAAATGCCTTTTCCGAGATATTGGGCTGCCTCTGCCATAAGTCACAAAAAGGGTGCTCTCCTATCCCCCTGTAGCTTAGAGTGGAAACGCAGAGTCTCCCTGCCCTTCTCATGGAGCACAGTGCAGAACACCCATGGTAGGGAGCACTAGTGGCTAGGGGCTTTCACGTAGATATTCTGAATGAAGAAGAGAGCATTTTGAGGCAATGCCAAGAGCCCTGTCCCGGGAATATGATGTCAGTCCTAATGCTAGCTCTCCCAGCATCCTGCGGAGTTTTCTTCTCCTCTCTGAGCCTCAGCTTTCCTCTGTAAAATAAAGGCATGGGACAAGAAGCTAACCTATGTTCCTCAAAGCTCATGCTTCTGGATGCTGTAGACTTCATCCCAGCTTTGACTTTCTTTGTTCCCAGGCCTCTCCTTTGACGTTCTGTATCTGATGGTGCATGGAACTCTGACATTTTGTGTCTATGGCAGTTTGATACAGTAGAAGGGGCTATGGTCCTGGAGGTTGAGGACCTAGGTTCAAATCCTGATTCTGACACTGTATTACTGTCCTTGGCAAGTCACCGCATTTCCCTGGGCCTCAGTTTCCTCATCAGTGAAATGAGGCAATTACACTAGTGAGCCCTTGATGGTCTTTGCAGTTCTGTTTCTGTGACCTTTCCTTTTAAGGCCACACAAAGTATTAACATTCTGTACTCTAAGTGTCTCCCAACTCTGCCTTGCTGTGACTCCATGAATCTGAAAAAAAGATGAAATAGCTTTTAATTCATCCTCCCTTGCCCCCACTCCACCCCACGCCCTGCAAAGTGGTAAAGAAAAATCAATTTCTGTGTCCCCACTGGAATGCAGCATTGGACTTTCTAAAGAGGAGAAATATGTGTGGAATGCCTGGCCCAGGCTAAGCCTGAGACAGTGAGCACAAGTGAGCTTGCATATTTAAACACTTCAGCAATCACTTTTGGGCAGCTCTGCATCAAGACAGCCATGCTGGACAGATCTAGAAGAGCCAGCATGATTTTAGAGGATTTAAAAAAAATCTTTGCATAACTTTTTTTTATTATTAGATTAAACAGAAAGCATCATCACTACTAAGATGGGAAGCAGACATCAGTATAGGATCATTAATCATATACCCATTATACGGATGGCCAAACTGAGGCCTAGGGAGGGGAAGTCCGACTTAACAAACATCACACAAGACATAAATGGCAGAAATAAATGAATCTAAGTACTCCCGCTCTCGTTGTAACCCTGTCTATGACACTGCCCTCTAATTAAAGGAAGAAGAGATGGCTTTTGTTCACAGGAAGAGGCATCGTAAGGGGTGGTATATCCTCCAGAACTCAAGGGTCAGAACTGACCTTGGAGAGAGTTGAGACCAAGGTGCTCCCTCTGGCCAGACACCATGTCCGCCTCTGGAGCTGATCAAGTAGGCTATCCTTTGAGAGGTACATTTCAGCATCAGGCTTATGATCCATCAGCAATGATTCCAAAGCTCTGCATCCTTAGAGAGACTCAAAAAAGTTGAAACTGGAAGAACTCTGACAGAACCAAGCACATTAGCCCTATTGGACTGAGGCCCAGAGAAGAACAAGATATTACTGAAGACCAAACAGGCAATTAGGAATATGGCCAGAACTCGAACCCAGGCTCCTGGACACTAGATCAGAGTTCTGATACCCTTTGCAACATTGGATACCTGAGTTCACTCAACCAGAAGCATGAACACCTTTTTGATGGCCAGACCTTTAAGGAGTTTTTTGTTCTTGACTACAGAAAACAATGTCTGTGGCTGAAAGCAAAAAAAAAAAAAAAAATGACTGCCCAGCTACTGAAATTAGATGTATTGCCATGTAAAGGGGTTTCAGCTAATTTATTAATCAATTGAAAAAAGAATCATACATTGTAATGCAAACACAATCACTTGGCCTTCCCTCCCACCATAGGTCTTGCCAAGAAGGCACCATTTTCCTTGCCAGTGTGTTCTGTGGTCTCCAACAGCTCACAGTTACTGAAAGGTAAAAGAAAAAAAAATTGTCCATTGGGAACTCTCAGATGAGGCCCTAAGTGTGTGTTCATTGAGGAAACATGCAGCAAATATTTACCCAGCATCTGCCGCTGTGACCAGTCAGTGAGGTAGGGCAGTGGTACCATGAGAGGGATGGGGCAGCAGCTGTTTCCAATAGTCTTAACCAGGTCTCAGCTTCTCTCCCTCCTTTGAGAGAACCTGGTAGCCAAGAAAAGGAACCTGACATTCTTCTGAAACCAGAACCAAGTGTGTCAACAGGCAAGAGACCAAGGGGCGCTTTGGGGAGTCAGTTGCTTGCATGTTTTTCCCCATATGGTTTGTGTGTTCCTGGAGAACATGTATTGGACTGTGTTGTGATCTTCCTGAGGTCGCAGACACAGGGAAGATCAAAGGGCAGGGTAGGGATGCCTCAGTATCACTGGTTCAGAGATGGCTCTTAGGGAAAAGAGCTCTTGAACCCTTCTCTGTTCTCTCCGAATTTAGGGTCCACTTTGGTGCAGAAGGATAGAAGGGATACTTGAGATTTGGAGCGGGAAGACCTCATTTTGAATCCTGGCTTTCTGAGTGACTTTGGAGGAGGTGGTTGACTTTTGGGGCCTCCGTTTCTTTATGTTGAAAATGGGAGGGTTGGAGTAGATGACCGCTAAAGTCCCTCCCACTCTTAAATCTTGGTCCTATCATGCTGACAGCTCATGGTCTCAGGTCCCTGACAATGCATCATGGCATAGCCTTCACAGGACACAGAAGAAGGCTAGCCCAACTCCCCCATACTGAGGAGCTGACAGGCTGGTCAGAGAAAGAGGCCAGGGGCCCACACAGGCAGTTCAAATACAGTCATGGTCAGTAACAACGAGATTACCTTTCAGCTGTGCCACATTTTAAAAGGGCCTTCCTCCTCCATGCTATACACATGAAGAAGCCCTGAGCCAAGCAGGAAGTGAGCATCTCAGCATCCATGAGGCTCCTTCTCCATGAGCAGGGAAAGTCACCCACTTCTGGGGACATGCTCCAGGAACTTCAGGAGAGCCTCATCCCTCCAGTCCCTCCTCCATTGCTGGTGAGGCCTGAAATTTCTCTGCTGGGGACAAAGGCTTTCAGTCCCAGGGAGAGTTTGGGCTGAGATTGCAGCTCCCCCTTGCAAAGGCAAAATAGTGAGTGACTCACCATTCACACTGATTGGTAAATGACTAATTGTGGATTCTTTCCCCAGAACTGGGTTTGCTGAGGAGGTGGGGATGAGGAGAGCAGGAGGGAGAACAGAGAACCCAGATAATTAGAATCATAGTATTTGGAGCTAGAAAAGACCTTTAAATTCAGGCAGTCCAATACTTTCTCATTTTGTGGTTGAGGAAAGAGGGGCCCAGAGAGTTCAAAAGGTGTGTTCCAGCTCACACAGGTATACCAGGATTTAAACCCAGGCCCATCATCTTTAGACCCAATGCTTTCCTTGTCCAAACAGTGTAGAGTGGGACACATCACAAATGGGACTAGGAGAAGGAGGTTGGAGCCAGAAAGAAAATAAATGCTCACATGTCACAATTGGGCTAATAGAATCTCATGGCAGAGACCTTGGTCAGCTACTTTTCCAAGACCCTCTCTTTACTGAGGGATAATTAATTACTCAAGTTTTCATAACAAGTAATGTTTCTTTTCTCTACTCCCATATTCCTGAGAAAATTGTAGAGGTCAGCAGGAATGGTGACCTGGGAGGAAGGGAAGGGTCCGTCTGTGGCTTATCCATCTGCCTTCTCTTTACTCTCTCCTCTGTCCTGCCCCCCTTGCCAATTGTTCATAACTCCTTTCCCTAGCCATGGTCTTCCAGGTATCCCATCATTTCCTGACTTCTCTCCACCCACCCCTCTCCACATAATTAAAATTTATCTGATCAGTGCCCTCCTCATTCAGGACTGGCTGTTGACTGAATTTCACACAAAGGAGCATTGACTGGTGACAGTTATGTGTGTTCCCCCTTCAGAAGACATGTGATTTGGGAATTTGGTTGCCTTGCCTCCTAAAAGTAGAAGATCCCATGCAATGGCTCCTAAAGAACTCTGAAGTGGAAAATTTTATTCAGAAGTGAGTCAGGCTAGATACCCTCTGAGGCCCTTCCAATTTTGAGGCTGAGGCAAGGGATAGATTGTGGAATAAATGGATTTCTAGTTTCTTTATACACAACCATGTTGACACTCTCCTACTGTACCTATGTACAAATCAACATGCTACCAATCCCCGGGACATGGCTGCTGGAGTGGCCACAAATGCCAGAAGCGAGATCATAAAATTCATATGTTTTTGCCGACTTTGTAAAACTACATTCAGTCTTATTTCTGCTTATTTTGGAACGAAGTTTTACTCTGAAGATGGGAACATGGCGTATTTGAGACATGTGTTTCATCTTGTCATTTAAGGTAGCTCAACAGTGTGTCATCTTCTGAAATGTCAGAAAGATGAGGGATTGGAAAGCACGTGTTCAATTATCAGGGCAGCTGCCAGCCAAAAACCTAGCCCAACTTCCAGTAAAAAGGATGTGAGCCCAGGCTGCTCTCTAGTCTTTCTCTCTGCCTCTCCCCAGAACACTTGGTGGCCATTTCTGGGAGTGACAGCATGTCAAGACAGATACTCGAACATTTTGTGTTTTAAGGTCCCGTCCAGTCCTGACAATTTCTTTTCTAAGGTCCTTCTCAGATTCAATGGTCTATGGTCTAAAGTCTCTCCCTCTGCCATTCTATTAATATATACATCTATATATTTCCCTTGGAGTAGCTAGGTGACACAGTGGATAGAGTGATGTGCCTGGAGTCAGAAAGACTGAATTCAAATCTGACCTGATATTTACTAACGTATGGCCCTGAGCAAGTCACTTAAACTGTTTGCCTCAGTTCCTCATCTGTAAAATGAGCCAGACAAAGAAATGGTTGACCATTCCTATATCTCTACCAAGAAAACCCCAAAAGCAGTCATGTAGAGTTGGACGTGGCTGAACAAAATGCTTTCTTCCTTCATAGAAAAGCTTCTTCTCCCCTGCCCCAATGTATATGCCCTAATACTGTGCGTTCAGTCAAATGTTTGTGGAAAAGAAATGTCCTATGAAGACTGGTTGATGAAATGGGCCATACATCCTGAAAAAGAAGAAAGTTCAGATAAGCATGTCCATCACCCTCAAACACGTCAAGACCTGCCTCGAGGAAATATTTTATCTGGTACTGGAATCAATCTGCTTGGTTCTAGAGGGCAAGTCAAGGAGCACCAGTGCAAACAAGGAACATAGATGCAGGCAACAGCTCTAGATGAAAAATTCTAACCAGAGATGCCCAACGATGGAGTCAGACGTCTCAGATCACTGATGGTACTCTTGCTGTAAGGTCATGTGCTTGGGAAATTGTAGACAGCTTCCCATTAACACACAAGTTAAAACAGATGCCCTCTGAAAGCCCTTCTTGACCTAATGTGCCATGACCCTAGGATGTCTTCAACTGGGCAGCATTTCCTAGTTCAGTCAGCTTAGGCCAATTGGTCTCTGCTGTAATTCCCTCTGTGCATATTAACTGAAGTGCACAATTAACCACTCGTAGACTACTCTGGCCTCTGACTTTCTGTATTGAACAATTTAGCATATTTTCCCAACAGGTTACCTCATAGTCTCATATTTTCCACCTATATTCCCTCATTATTTCAAGTGGGAATATCATGGCAAGGCAGTGGGCTCCTTGGAATCTTGGCTTCTGGGATATTCTCTCCCATTCCTCTCTTAAATTGAGTCCTGACCTAGACTGGGAATCCCAGAATTTTGCATTTGAAAAGGATGCCCAGAGCCATGCAGTCTAGACCACATCCCAAAGAGGATAATGTTCTGAAGTAGGGCTATCATCTTCTTTATCTCAGCCTCTCACTGTGGTTTATGATTGTATCGAGCATTTTCTTCTGCTTTCTTTTTCACATTTTTGGCCCATGTGAAGCTTGAAGCCCACCAACACTCATGGATCTTTATCAGATCAGTTGTTCGGTCATGCTTCTTCCAATTTGTACTTTTGAAGTCCATTTTTTGAAACTCATGCATACAACTTTACACATAATCCTATTAAATGTTATCTTATTCCACTTCACCCAGTACTCTACCCTGGCAAGGTCCTTTTGAATCCCAATTCTGTCATCTGGGATGTTAGTTATAATTTGCAAATTTGAGAAGCATGTCATCTAATGTGCTCAAAGTCATTGATCTCTGGGGCACTCCACTGGAGACCTCTTCAGAAGTTGATGGGGAGCCATTAGTAACTATTCTTTGAATATTTGAACCACTGAAAATCCATCCACATGGCTCCATCTTTCTCATTAGAACAACACTAGTGACCTGATTAAAGTCTTTACTAAAACTGAAGTAAATTATATCTACCATATTTTCCTGATCTAAGAGCATGGTAGGGATAGGGATAGAGAATTGAACTGGCATTCCACTGATAAAAGAGATGAGGAAACTCTCTCTACTAATGCAAGCCAGCATCTCATCAGCAATTTCAAATGTTTGAAAGAGAGTTTCCAAGAGCACTGAGAGAGCAGGTCTTGCCCATGTGTCAGATGCAGTGCTAACTCCAAGGCCAATTCTAAATCATTATGCTACCCTCCTCAAGTTTAGGAATGTGGCTATACAACAAATAGGGTTAATCTCCATGACCTGCTTTTTTGAAGCCATGCTGACAGCCTGAGAATGTGACCTCTTTTTCTAGAGTGCCATCATCTCTTTTAGAACCCAATCTAGATTTTGATCAAGTTCAGTGACCTAGGGTTTGCAGATTCCAATCCCTTTCCATTGCAACTGATGTTAGTCATAAATTCCAGCCAAATCCCTTGGCTCTTTTCCAAGATATATCTGATACTTCTCAAATGCAAATCAAACAGATTTTCAATATGCACACTTCATGGACGGAGGACTGGTATATCAAAGAGACCTCTAGACTGGATTCCTAGCACTAGGAATTAGGAATTCATCAGAATACTCCAAAATGAATTGTGAGGAGCAGAATGGTCTGCCTGGGGGTAGTGAGTTCCCCATCACTTGGTACCTTTAAGTGGAGGTTGAATGTTTGAGGCCCAAGACGGTCTAGAAGCTTTCTGAGGCTCCCTAGAGGCTTGGACATGCTAGGATGCCATGGCCTGATGATCTCCAAGGTCTTTTTCAGCCAGGAACTCTTGTAGTTCTATATTTTCTTGACACAGAAATAGAAAAATGAGTATAATTTTTTAAAAATAACAGTGAATCTGAGTAGGGAGAAGACAGAAAGTGTTCTTCAGGGCCCTTGCACTGTCTCCCTTGGAGGGCAGTGGAATCTCCTACTTTGTCTGGCCCCCACAGTATATGCTGGCTTGACTTCTTCCCCAGCCCGCTCCCAGCATTCACAAAGCAAAGTGCTGAAGTCAGCAGTGCTGGACAGAGGCAAAAACTGGTCACCAGACAAAGGGACGCACATTTTCACAGTAAATCACTAAGAAGGGAGAAAAGAGGAGCCTTGGGGGCAAGGTGCTCTGTTCTCAGCAAGGGATTCTCACCCAGCCCTGGCTCTGGCCCTTCTTGAAAGAATAGCCAGGCATGAAAATGGGTAGAGAACAGGACAGGGCTTGATTCTGGAAGGACTGAGGTATTTCCAAGAACAGTTCTCACCCTAAGGGTAGGAATATTCAATCAATGTCAGCAAACGTTTATCAAGCACTTATTATGTGCTCAGAAATGGTGCTTCATTACCTCCAATGGAGGAAAGAGGATAGAGAGGAAGGCATGTGGGCTCTGAATACAAGAGGCCCGGGGCCAAATTCTGACTGGGATACCTCTTACCTGGGTGAGATCCTGACCTCATACTCCTGGGCCCTCAAATTCCATAAAATGAAAAAGGCAGATTCTCTCAGTGTTCTTACCCTGGGTTCTCAAGGATGGGGAGACATAATGAATACAGAATCCAAAGAAAACAGAAAGAGGTTCCAGAAATATCCTCAACCCACTTCATTAAGTACCCAAGGTCCTGGCTGTGGTCTGACAATGCACAGTACAAATACCGAATCTGCTTCATTCTAAAATAAAAATCTATTGTATTGGCAAAGGACTTTAGTGCTGACAAAGCCCCAGCCTACCCTTGAAGGAATAGAAGCTCTATGAGAGCAAGGAGAAACTTTGGCACAAAGTAGGCCTTCCAAAATGTCTGTTGAATTGAATCATCTCATTTGCAAAAGCCCTGTGAGAAGAACAAAGGAAGAAATGTGGCTCTCATTTTCTAAATGGGGACACTGAGTCTCAGAGAGTTAAAGTGACCTGAACCAGACAGAGGCAGCAGAAAGGCTGATTAAGGCCTAGGTCTTTAGCCCTGAGGAACTGGGTTCTTGCAGGTTAGATGACCGTCCCCTTCTCTCCTCTGAGTAGCCAAGCTCATCCAGATGTAAAGGACTCCCCTCCTCTCAGGAGGACCAATAGCCCTTGACCTTCCATGGATACTGAGGTCTATCCCTGGCCCCTTGTGGAAAGGGGTGAGATCTTCTCTCTGGGAACCCACTGCCTCGGGCCTTCTTTGCCTCACCTGTGCTACCCTATCAGTCATCAGAAAACAAACAGGAGGGTCTTCTTTCTCCACCATAAGCCTCATTTTATTAGCTGTAATTGAGTCAAGGGGACCCATCCAGCTGTTTACAGACCATATTGCAGGCCTCACTTTGGGAAGAACAAACTAAGGCCAAAAGTCACCTATACTTTTATTTCTTTTCCTTTTCTTCAAGCAAATCATTGCTGGGGCTTTTTTCAGTGGGTGGAAAGCAAAAAGTGGGGCAGAACAAAAAGAAAGGAAAATTGGAGGCTTTTGAAATTTACTCAGGGAATCTTTTCCTTTCAGGAGCCAGTGGGGGAGATGCAAGTGCTTTGTCATTTACCCCAGTTAACAATCTGAAGAATTAGCCATTGCAAGCACCCAGGATCTGTGATAGCCTTGGCAGGAGAACAAAAAGTCCACTTAGTAAAGTGAGGAAATTACACAGAATTCTGCCTTGGCCCCAGGAATTACAGGGATGAAATGGAATCTCCTCCATGCTTTATCTTAGCTGGGGAAGGTGGGTGGCTACAGCCCCTGTGCAGCCCAGGCCAGACTCCTCAAAATGTTTCTCCCCCACTGAAGCATCAGGAATCAGAAATCTGAAGCCAGTAGCCATCTTCCTGCCCAAACTAAAGGGGTTTAAGGTTGTCCAACCCTTCTGGCCAGCGAGCCACCCATCTTACGGTCTGGCATCCCCTTGCACCCTCTGAGAGATAATGACCACTGAGGTGATGCAGGGTCTAGAAAATGAAATGGGCTGAGAGCAGAGAAGAGGAGGGACATGGTAAAGAGGGCTCTGGAAACACTCGTGCCTCTCTGGATGGGGGCTTCTCGGTGGCCACAGAGCTGGAGAACAGCTGTAAAGCCAAGCTGACTCTTCACATTTATTTTCCTTGTAGAAAATCCTGCCAAGGCCCTGACCTGGAGGAGCCCATGTTCTTGTGAGGATTCTGAGGCATAGATAGAAGACAGAGGATAGTAGAGTGGCTGCCAGGTGATCCCCAAAGGGCATGACATTAAGAGTGCAGGGGACCAAGAAAGACCTCTTGCAGCAGGGGATGCATCAGCTGAGCCTTGGAGGAAGTCAGGGAGTCCTAAGGGCAATGGGGAGTCACTGAAGATTTTTGCAGAGGTGAGTGACATGATCAGAGCTTTGCCATAGGAAGATTAATCTACTTTCAGTCTATCCAAACCCAAGACAACTCCAGTTCCTGCCTCCTCCTCTGATATTTCGAGGGTCCTCCAAGAATTCCACCTCTTGTTGCCCCAGTGATATATGATCTACAAAGGGCTTCCCTCACAACACCCGGGGAGGCAGGCAAACACCTAGAGCAGGTAAGAGGAACTCGAAGCTCGGAGATGTGGGAAGGACTTCCCCAGGGTCACACAGCTAATGAGATCTGGAATTTCTGATTCAAATCATGATCAAAATTCAAAGCCCAAGATGAAATCTTTTGTCACCAACTGCACTGGCTCTGTCATTGAAGGCAGCTCGTTGGCTGGGTGGAGAGAGTGCTGGGCTTGGAGTCAGGAAAACAAGTGTCCCAGACACTGGCTTGTGACCCTAGGCAAAGTCACTTAATTTCTCCGTGACTCAGTTTCCTTATCTGTCAAAGGATCATGATAATACCACCTGCCTCTCAGAGTTGATGTGGATCAAATGAGATCTTTGATCTATCTAGATAGATAGATAGATTCACCTAAAATGCTATATAAATGTCCACTCATTATTTTCATCTGGTGAAAGGGAGATTGAATTCCTTCTGTTTGGCCCTGTAGGAAGTCCAGAAGCATACAAATGCTCTCTTTATGTAGGTTAAGACCTTTCTTCTGGGTAGGGAGATTGGCCTTGGTTTGTCTGACCCCAGAGGACAGAACTAGGAGCAATGGATACACATGCCAAGGCTCCACAGAAAGCAATAAATTGTCAGAGAATTCGAGTGACTCATTGTGGAATGGGCTTCCCCAAGTGGTAGCAAATTCCCCGTTACTGGAGGTCTCCAAAGAGACACTGGAGAACCATCCTCCAGGAATATTATAGAGGGGATTCCTGCTTGGGAACAGACTGGACTCAGTGTCTTCTGATGTCCTTTCCAATTATCTATTTGGAAAATGTTGTGATCCTTCCCCAGTTCACACCAAGCTGTCCTTGCTCTGAACTCCCTGGAACATCTTTCTAGCCCACACCATGTAACCCATCCCCTGATCATATGTAGTCTTTTATTGTGTCCTGTTTCACAGCCACGTCCCTGAAGCTTCTGGGAAAAGCATCAGATAATAGTCTCACAGCTGGACTTGGCCCACACCATCACACAGCTACTTTGGCTTCACCATTGGGGTATGAGCCATTTCCCAAAAAAGGACTTTGAAAGCTAATCCAAGCTTGTTACTGCAAATATAGATAGATAAATGAATATATATATAAAATATATATGCATAAAATATCTATATGTACACATATACGTGTGTGTGTGTGTGTGTGTGTGTGTGTGTGTGTGTGTGTGTACAACTTAATCACTTTTAGGGGTAGTCTTCTCAAAAATAAATGCAATACTTCCTCCCCCTAGAGGAGAGGCAGCATGGTGCACACTGGCCTTGGAGTCAGGAGGACCTGGGCTCAGGTCCAGCCCCAGGAACTCAGGAGCTGTGTTATGTGACTGTGGGCTCTCTGTGCATCAGTTACCCATTCTGCCCAAAGGGGAAAAGTTGGCGTCAGTGACCTCTAAGGCCCTTTCTGACTCCAGATTGATGACATTACGATTCGGATTTCTTAAACAACCTCCCCCTTACCTCCTTCCCATATGGCCCACAAATCAGGGAACAGGCAGCCTTGCTATTTTCCTGGACATGCTTGCTCGGTCCAGCCTCTAATCTATCATCTGCCAATGTTTTAGGAAGCTTCTCCTGCCTCGTATCCATGCATATTGAAGGCAACTCCAGTCCCTCCTCCAGGAAGCCTTCAGTGACCATTGACAGCATTTCCTTTTAGAAGTGGAATTCACAAAGCCTGGGTCTGACCATTCACTCCCCTACTCACTAAACCTTCTGTGGCTCCCTAGTACCTACAAGTGTGGCCAGGAAGGCCCTTTGTAAGCTTTTTCCAGCTCAACTTTTCTGACTGATGGCACATGGGGCTTTCTCCCACATTCTGTGCTCAGCTGAACAGCCTTCTATTTCTTCCTCATACACAACCTTCCATCTCCTTAATACCTGGGATCCTCTCCCTCCTCACTTCTGCCTCTCTCAAGTCCCAGCTTCCTCCAAGGATGCGCTGCAATTATCCCTCCTCCACAAGGCTTTTCCTGATGCTCCCAGGTGTTAGTTAGCCACTGACCCCCATTGCCTAGCTCACTTTCCCTATCTGTGGCCATTCTGGATACCTGCAGTCGTAAGTCCACTTCAGAGAGTCAGTCTGTCCCTAGCCTCATGCTAGATATATCCAGGGTGCTCATGGACACTACTGAGTCCATCACAAGGTGAATGCCCTCTCCCTCCCTGTGTCTCAGGAGCTTCACACATCATTCCCACACCCATGCCCTGACTGATCCTCACACCCCCACTGTAAGGCAGGCAGAGGATAATACCCCCATTTTACAGATGAGCCAACTGAGTCCTAGAGAGGGGTAGTAATTTTCTCAAGACCACACAGGGTACCAGTGATGGAGGCAGAACCAGTATTCTTTCCATGGCACTGTACCAGTTCTGGGTAAAGGACATGAAATTTCAAAGAAATGCACAGAAAAGGTCTTGAAAACAAAATGGTGCCATGATGTATCTGGGGGTGGAGTTGGGGCCAGATTGAGATTTGTTCTTAAATCTGTTTCTGGGAGCCATGCTCTCTGATGTGTGTGTGTGTGTGTGTGTGTGTGTGTGTGTGTGTGTGTGTGTGTGTGTATGGCAGGGTGTGAGGTAGGGGAAGAAATGGGAACTTTCCTCCCAAAGCCTCCTCACTGAACTCCCAGGGAAGCAGCAGAAAGAGGCCTGCATTACTGAGAAGGCAAGACTTCAAGCCTTTGCTGGGGGCCTGGAGGGTAACCAGAGCCAGCTCTTCACTGAAGGCCTCTGCTCAGCCTGGTTCCATCTGAGTTGGGACTTCCTCCATTGCCCCGTTCTCTTTACCTCCCCCTACCTCAAGCTGACTTTTTTTTTTGACACATTGCTGAGATGGACGGATCCATGACTCCCTGTTCTGATGGCCTCCTCTGGGTCACAGTTCCAGGGCCTGTGTTCTACTGGGGGGCAGGGTGGTGGAGGGAAGTGGGAGCAGGAGGAATTGTGGGGAAGGAAGCAGCCAGGCAGAATTTGTGGCACTTCAGAACTGTCCAGAATTTCCAAGAAAACATTGGATTAGTGCTTCCATGCAGAGGAGGGTGGACAAAAATGAACAACTGTGGGTGTTAGGGGTGTTAGGAGAGAAAGCGCAAGACAGGACAGAGAGAGCAGAGTCAGGGAGATCTGGGGTCAGGTCCTGCCTCTGACATATCCCTCCTGCGTGACCCTGGGCAAGTTACTTAACCTCTCAGGGCCCCAGGCATGTCAGCCCTGCAGGGGCAGGGCAGGGCATCTCAGAACTGAGAAAGGATCACTGGGGACTTTCAACGTTGGTGAAAGCCCAGGTCCAGTCCAGTCCTGCCCCCTGCCACCGAGGAGAAGCTAGACGCCTCCTTTAATGAGCCAACCCTAACATGCATTAAAAGCAGGTGACCTAATGACAGTCAGTTTGGTCAGAGTCTTAGAAAAGGGACACAAATTGTATAATTTGATTCAACAAATATCAGTGAAGTAATTGCTGTGTGCAAAACACTGGGGGGAGAGGGGAGCAGGGAGTTGGGGGGAAGGGGCCAAGTTAAAGTCATGCTGCCTGCCTTGTGACACTCAGAACCCAGGCCTGCCCAGGTGGAAACCTGGAGCCAAGCCCCGGCAGGTATGGATGGAGACTCGGAGACTGGACTGGTGGTGATGGAGGGTGGGAAAGATTCAAACACTCTCCACAACATCACAGCCTGGGAGCACAAAGAGGAATTAATGAGTGAACTACTGAGAGTGTGTTTGTGTGTATGTGTGTGTAAGTGTCTAAGAGTGTGTGTATGTGTGTAAGAGTGTGTGTATGAGTGTGTGTATGTGTGTAAGAGTGTGTGTATGAGTATGTAAGAGTGTGTGTTTGTGTGTATGAGTGTGTGTATGTGTGTGTAAGAGTGTGTGTATGTGTGTAATGGTGTGTGTGTGTATAAGAGTGACTGCATGTGTTAAAGCTATTACTAACTCCAAGGTTAGGGAGGGAGGGAGTAGGGGGAACAGAAGCTAGATGGAGGTTATGACCCTTAATATTTAAGCTCCTGGTATCCAAAGTGGGGCATCTGAGCAGAGTGTCAACACAGGACTAAGGCCAGAACTGTGAGAGATAGGCCTTGGCACCCCTGGGGAGGAGGGCGCTGCTTATTTCCAGGGAGCCCCTGAGCCCAGAGAGGCAGCAGTGGGGCTTCAGACAGCAGGAAAGGCAGAGCAGTCTCTCCTCAACACTGTAGTAGAAGAAGCTCTTCCTTCCCAGAATGGGCTGGACAAGAGGGCCTCCTGAGCCCCTTTCAATGCTGAGATTCTGGGATTCTAACAAAAACAAACTTCTTCCCAGGCCTAGGTTCAAGAAGACTTTCATCAACACCCAGGTCTGGCTTCTGCACCATCATCCTTTTAATAGACTCAGAACCATCAGTCATCAAAGCCAAATATGACCCAAGAGACCATCATGCCCAAAGCTTTTTACAGAAGAGGGAACTGATGCCCAAAGAGTGTCCAAAGTCACAAGGAGAGTCAGAACTTGAGGAAGAAAGAAAGAAAGAAAGAAAGAAAGAAAGAAAGAAAGAAAGAAAG
>NW_027186310.1:2341424-2349543 GCF_028583685.1 Petaurus breviceps papuanus
GAAAGAAAGAAAGAAAGAAAGAAAGAAAGAAAGAAAGAAAGAAAGAAGGAAGGAAAGAGAAAGTCAATGGTAACTTTCTCTTTGGAACAGCAAACCTGAGGATTGTCCCTTCCAGCTTATTATTATTTTTTCTTTTTTCTAATTAAAGGGGCCATCCCTTGACTCACTTCTTAAAGAAGCCTATTCTCTGAATGGGTGTATCTCACTTGAGTGAGTACATGAAAGGGTCTAAAAGGGCCAGGATCTCCCATCGCATCCTGGCCATCTCCAATCATCCCAATAGATATCTGGCCACTGGAACCAGATTGCTCCAAGGAAAAAGTGAAGCCTGCACAGCCTTCCCTCACTCAAATCAAAGTCAACTTCAAGTCATGTCATCATTTCTCTCATGCCATGGTCCTCTTCAAAAACAAAGGTCAAACACAACAACAATGTGTTTTAGGAAAATCACTTTAGTGACTGAATGGAGGGCCTGGAGTTGGAAGAAGCTAGAGGCCAGCAGATGCCCCAGAAGCATTTGCAACAGGTCAGCTGTGAGATAACAAGACCCGAATGGGGAGGTGTGCAGTGTCATAGGAGAGAAGGGGGCATATGGAGCAGATGATGTAGAGGTGAAATTGAGATTGGCTATAGGGGCAGCCTGAGAAACAGTGAGTAATCCAGGCAGTCTCCAAGACTGTGAGCCTAAAGGTCTGGGAGGATGGGTGCCCTGGAGGGTAAGAGGGAAGGGAGAGCCAGGGGAAGGGGGAAGCAAAAACAATATCTTCAGCTCAGGCCTCACAGACATGGAATCACGGACAACAGTCCTGGGATAGACACAGCTGCAAAACCCTAGTTCCCTTTCAGGGCATCATATCAGGCAAGTCACCAGCACTCTTCTGCATAGTACACCCCGTGACTCCTTTGAGGACTCATTGTTGTTGCAATATCCATGCATGTCCACACTGACCCAATCGATATCACTAGAAGGAACCTTAGATGCCATCATTGCATACTCCCGTAGGTAGTGCAAGTACTACCACAGTGCAAGTAACATCTCCATTTCATAAAAGAGAAAACCAGTGTTAAGGGATTAAGACACTTATCTACTGTCCCATGGAAAAGAAATGGCCAAGTGGGGGTTCTAAGCCGAAATCCAGTGCTTGTGACCATAAATCCAGTGCTCTTCCCAAAGTTCTATTCTGATTGTCAAATCCACACACCAATGTCACACTGTTCCTACTTCCATCATCATCATCATCATCATCATCACTGCCCCAAAAGATGACATGAAATCCTGAAAAATGGACTTGGGAGGTGGGTTGGCACACTGGAAAGATCATTGGCTCTGGAGTCAAAAGACTCAGGTTTGAATCCTATTTCTTAGTGCTTCTATAATCTTTCACAAGTCACTTTTCTTCTGTGTGTCTCTGTTTCCTTATCTGTCAAATTAGGGGGCTGGGCTACCTGACATCTGAAATACCTCACAGCCCTAGGTTTAGGAAGCAGCTTCTCTCTTTCTTCATCTATAAAGTAAAAGACTCCGACCACATAATTTCTAATGTCTTTTCCATTCCCACATCTATAAATCACTTCACCTTTGGGCCACTTGAAGTCCTGATGCCTTGAGAGCATGGTACTTCATGATATCACATTATTGTATCTCTGAGAGATGATTAATGTTCACAAGATAGATTTGTGGGTCAGAGAGCAGCTTGGGATCACTGAAAGTGCTGAAGAGTTTCTCAAAGCAATGTAGTTTATTTTTGTCTTCCTGTTCCATTCCAGCCTACGGTGTCTGTCCAAGATACATATACTGATAGAGATGTACTCAGTAGGCCACCTGTGCAATTCTATGCCATAATCTGAACAACATTCATTCTTTATCGACCTTTCCCCCCCTCATGTGGATTGCTCATCTATTGTCTTTTGAGTTGCTTTGGTAGCTCATGGACTCCCTATATCAGTCAGTTGACTGTGGTTTGTGGGATGTCATTAAAATTTTACAAAAAAGAAAAAAAGGAGGAGAAAGGTTAGTGCTGAAATTGAACCAGAACTTAGCTCTTCCTGCCCTGCTCCTAGCCTCTTTCTGCTCCTCCATGATGGCCCTTTGCTGTTCCAAGATGCTCTATTAACTGCACTTGAATTCCCATTTCTACCTGTCTTATATAACCTTATTCTGCTACCTTGGAATGGTGTGGAGGGATCACTCAGATCTTAAAGATTATGCCAACAGAGAGGGCATCCACCACCCCTGGACTCAGCTTGGGTCTTTGAAGCCTTAAGTATGGGACTAAGGATGGACTGTGAATTTGCCTTATGAAGCCCCCACCTAGCTAAGTTCAGAGAGCCTTACCTCCATGTTAGTTTCAATCTTTTGCCTGCCTGAGCAGACTGGCTGCTAAGGCAGAGTAGACTTAGGAAGACTGGCACCATTGAAATGTCTATCTCTAGAAATTCTGCAACAGGTGTATCTATGTGGAAAATGTCTCAGAACCCAGACGGGTTTAAATTTGCATTCCTCTACCAATTCCCCTCCAGCCATGGCCCATCTTCATCCCTATTGGATACCATTATCCATAAGGGAGAATTCTGTCCTTATGTCCCTTCCTTGGGGGAGGGAGGCACTGGACTCCAAGGACATGACTTAGGAAAGAAGCATATTCAATAAGCTCCAGTTCACAAATCCAGCGTCAGCCTTTTTACTTAATTCTGCCGAAGGCTGTCTCCAACACATGTTTGCAAAGTATACCATCAGTGGCAGAGCCTAGGCATAGCTGGGTTATAATGAAGCAGAGCCATACCCCTCCAAGCGATGTTTGCTTCTCAATACCACGGGGAGTGCTGAATGGATCTTCCTAAGTAAGCAATCTGTGCATTGTAATGACTTTTTCTTTGGGAACAATAAACATCAGAGAACCCTGGTAGGATAGGATCTGCAGAAAACATCTGGGCATCATGTCCATGCATGTCCACATCAACCCAGCTGTTTGCATTCCTTGTCATATGCTCTCCATCTATTTGAGCTTGTTGGACACAAGATAAGAGCTGAAAGACCTTGCCTTCATAACCCCACTTGTCCATCGAGGACAGTTAAAGGTTTTTTTTTTTCCCCACTTAGGGGAAAACAAACACAGGAAAAAGAAAAAAAAACTGAATACAGAAACTTGCCATTATGAGGGGCCTTAGTCCTAGGACACATGCATTCAGAACTGGAAGGAACCTTTGAAGATGGAAAACAGAATGTCTCTTCTGGAAGTTAGATTTTAGAAGATAGAAGACCACATCTGAGTGGGACCTTAGAATATTAAACATAGACTATCAGAACTGAAAGGGCCTTAGAAGTTAAAATGTCAAAGACTTGAGAAATCCACTGCTTAGTTCACCAGAAGAGACAAGTGAGTGATACAATCTCTACATTCAGGTTGCTTGTAGAATGTTATCAGGAACAGGAAGATTGTAAAATCTGGGTGTTGAGAGGGGTAGAAGGGCAGGAGGCTCACATAGGGGATCCAACTTATTCCCCTCTCCTCCCAGAAGGGATACAAGTAGCAGTCTGAGAAGAAATGGTCAGATAGCAGCCAGGAGGAGTTAGTGGTCAACAGCATCAAAGGCTGCAAAAAAAGTGAAGAAGGATAAGAATGGAGTAAAAGGGCATTCATTGAATTTGATAAATAAGAGAGCATTGGAAACCTTAGAGGGATCAGTTTCAGTTGACTGATGAGATGCCAAGAAAAATAGCAAAGGGTTGAGAATTGAGTGAGAAGTGCAATGAGAATAGACAGCTTTTCCAAGGAGTCTGACTATAAAAGGAAGGATAGATATGGAATGACTCTTCATGAGAATGGCAGCACCTAGTACTTTATTTTGTAGTTGGTTTTTTTTTCTGTTTTTGTATCTTAAGAATGAGGGGGGGGGGAGTGGCCAGATAGCGCGGTGAGTAAGAGCACCAGCTCCAGTGTCGGGATGACCTGGATCAAATCTGGGCTCAGATACTCAGCACCACACCCAGAAATAACTGGCCGTGTAACCTTGAGCAAGTTACTTAACCCCGATTGCTTAAAAAAAAATTAAAAAAAAGAATGAGGGGGATGGAGTGGCTAGGTGGTAGAGTGCATAGAGCACCAGCCCTGGAGTCAGGAGGACCTGTGTTCAAATCTGACCTCAGACACTCTGGCTTACATGTTCCAGAGCTTCTCCTATGATTCCAGGATGATGCCACTGTTTTTTATTTCCATTAACATCATTACTACGAATGTGACTAATTCTTCCCAGTATTGCTCCTGATTTTCTCTAATTGCCGCCTCTCCTCATCTTCTGCTGCTTCTTTTGTTGTCATCGATCCTATGGCAGTTACTGTTATTGCAGTTGCTGTGCCCTGGATATTGTTCCTGTCTCTTTGGATGCTGTTACTTCTGCTTTTGCTGTTCGCACTCAGACACTATTCCTACTACTCTCACTACTGTGACTGTTATTATTCATCACCTCTCCACTATGGAGAGAGCAGGTGAGAGAAGTGCAATAAAAAACCTCAAAGGATGAAAAGTGAAGACGCATTCTCTTTCCCCAACCCCCTCTCCCATTTCTGTTGTGGGCACCCCCATCCTTTCAGTGGCCCAGCTTCACAACCTGGAGTCACCCTGGATGTCTCACTCTCCCTCACAGAGCACATCCAATCAGTTACCATGTCTCATCGATTCTCCTGACACAAATCTAGCCCAATCCTTGCTTCTTTTCATTCATAGAACCACCATCCCTTCAGGCCCTCAGCACCTCTTGCCTGGACTATGTCAATAGTTTCAAAACTGAGTTATTTCTGGGCAATGAGTTTCTCTTCTCCCCACCTAGCTTTCATATAACTACCACAGTAAATGGGTTTTGCATGATGGCACATGTATCACCTATATCAGATTTTTGCTGTCTCAAGGAAGGACAAGGGGAGAAAGAAAAAAAGGGAGGGAGAAAATCTGTGACTCAATTTAAAAAAAAAGGTATAGAATCAGAAAAATAAAATATTAAAAAATAACAACAAAAGTGAAATCCTTAGGCCATTCCCAAAAAGCCATAACAACTCCTTCTTGCCTCTGAAATAAACCACAAACTCCTCTGTTGACATTGCAAACCTTTCATAAAATGGTACCAAACTATCTTTCCTGTCTTGCTGTTCCTTATGGAAAGCATTCCATTTCCCACCTTTGTGCTTTTGCATAGGCTGTTCCTCATGCCAGGAATGCACTCCCTCCTCATCTCTGCCTCTCTGAAGTTGTTTTTATTTTCAATTCAAAAATTAGTTCAAGTACAGATCCCCACATCCACTAGAGCTCCCTTGAAATTGCCTTCTATTTATTTAAGTTTTACTTATAAAAGTAAGGAAGACAGAATGAGGATTATCAGATCTGAGAGGGATCTGCAAATATATCTGACCTAGTTGGACAGCTCTTCGAAGACCTTTGAAACACGCAATGTCAGAGCTGGGAGGGACATTAAAGCGAGGAAGAACAGAGCTAGATTGTACCTGAGAAATGATCTAATCTGACCTCTCACCTTACAGAAGCTCAAACTAGGCTCTGAAAGGAGGAAGGACTTGCCCAAAGTTGCCCAAGGGCCTGATGCCATTGATCATCTTACCAATTCCCTTTGCCTTCCTGATGTAAAGGGAGGCTGCCCTTTTCTGTCTTTGGTGAGGCCTTTTAAAGCACTCCTCTCACTAATACCTCATGTTATATGCTTCCCACTACTCTTCCAGTTTACTTACTAATTTAGATTGGAAAACTGTCCGTCGTTCCAATTGGCCTGTGTCATCGGCCCTGACTGGGGATGGTTAGGCTCAGACAGCTCCCTGTATGGCTGTGCCCACTGCTACTTCTATCTCAGAAGCATCTTCTGAACTGGCTGGTTTCCAAGTGTCTCCTCAGTATCTTCTCCCAGAGTCCCTGCTGAGAGCAGGATAATACTGAGACTAGGCCGGGTGCTGGGGCAGAGGACCATGGAGTGAGGCCACAACCTCTTCAAGGAGCCAGCATTTTATGGAGAACAGTTTTAGACACATGGCTGAAACCAGAATGGCATTAGGATTTGGCAACCGTGATAGAGCTGGAACCTCTTGGATCATTCCCAAGCTGTCCTGTGAAAGACGTCATATTTTTACTCCACCAGGGTGAATCAAGAAAGGGCCTCATCATCTGCTCCCTAAATATAAGATGTGCATGGTGTGATGGGAGAATCACAGGACTTGGAATCAGATGCATGGCATCATAGGAAGAGAGCTGAATGGGGCGTTAGAGGACCTGAGTTCTAATCCTACCTCTGACAGCTAAGACTGATATTACTTTAGACAAGGTGTTTGATCTCTCTGAGAGAGATCAGTCTCTTCATCTATAATAATGGGAATGGCTAGACTAGAGGGATCCTTAAATCCCTTCCAGACCTAAATCTTCTTTCCTATCAGTCTTTCATTCTAGTCCTCAATCTGTGACCTGGACACATTATTTTCCTTTTCTGTGCCTTCGACTCTTCATCTGTCAAGTGAGGCTTTTAAATAGGAGTTGGAGGAAGCCAGGTAGTACAGGGGGTAGGGCACCAGGCTTAGAGTCTAAAAGATCTGAGTCCCAATTCTGCTTCTGATACCTGTAGGTGTCATGATGCTGGCCACCTCATTTAATGTCCCTAAACATCAGTTTCTTTATCTATAAAATGGGGAGAATAATCACACCTACCTCATTTGGTGATGATCAAGTGAGGAAAAGATATATATATACACACACATACAAACATATACACATATGCACATATATGTGTATGTGTACATACATGTAGTGATTACTTTGTTATTTTAATCATCAACATCATCTTCATCAAAGCTTCCTCTTAACATCCTTCAGGGCCCAGCTCCAGTGCCACTGTCACCTGTCATGGGAAGCTTTCCCCGACACCCCACCCCGGCTGGTGGTATCCCTTCTCTCCTCTCCAAGTGACCTTGTATTGACTTATTGTTATGCCTGAACACACCTATCAGAACAAGAAGCTCCTTGAGGGCAGGGACTGGGGCTTTTTTATAATAACACGTATAATACTAGCTAATATTTGTTGAGTATATTAAGGGTTGCAAAGTGCTACATATGTATTGTTTCATTTTGTCCTTACAACAGCCCTCAGAGTTAGGTGCTATGACTATCATTT
Organism: Petaurus breviceps papuanus; assembly: GCF_028583685.1. Lineage (NCBI taxonomy): Eukaryota > Metazoa > Chordata > Mammalia > Diprotodontia > Petauridae > Petaurus > Petaurus breviceps. The sequence continues at coordinate 2,348,583 of NW_027186310.1, forward strand.
GAAAGATAAGGAAACTGAGGCTTCGGACTGTTTGCATCCCCAGCATCTGGCACAATGCTCTGCATAGTCCTTTTATGGGCCAGGTCTGTGATTTCATTGTTCCAGGGAGCTACCTGATCTGAGATCCAGGCTTGGAGTTTCTGCTGCCTGGACGCATTGAGAGTGAAATGCTTTGCCTCCAGTCAAGTGTCCAATGGTCAGAGATCGGCCTGGGCCCAGTTCTATCTGGTGGACTCAGGCGCTCTCTCTCCACTTGTCATAAAACGCTGCCTCAGTTCTGCACACAGTAGGTACTTAACCCACCTTCAATGACTTGAGGTGACTTCAGAGGTCATGGGCCGATCTTTAGAATATTCTTAATTCTGGCAACATGTTGCACTTGGGGATTGTCACCAATTCAAGGCATATGAGAGTCCATGCAAAGCAACTCCCTCCTTCCACAGAGGAAGCACCTGAGGTCCAGAGTGGGGAGACGACTCTCAGGGTCACAGCCCCTGATTCTGTGGAAGCTGCAAGGGAATGTGGGGCACCTGCCTTCAGGCCAGCCAATCCAGGCCCATTTTTAGTCATGTGGCTTTCAGCTTTCAGTATCTGTTCCTTTCATCTTGAAGCTCCAAGACAAAGATAGAATTGAAAAGATTGTTCCACTCAGCAAAAGTTGTTCAGTTTATAAAGCAAAGCTGATTATGATTACAGCCTTACCTTTCTGAAGAGGTAAGAGTGTTTCCATCATGCCAGCTTCCTAAGGGCTCAAGGACTGGGAAGCACACGGGCCCTGACAATATTTTTAAAAGCTGAGCTGATGAACAAGTGTGTTCCCCATTATCTTCTAGAAAACAAGTTCTCGTCTGACCTTTGTCTGGGGTAACATGTATCTTGCGTGGGCAGGAGGAGGTAGCAAGGCAGCACATGGTGTGTGTGTGTGTGTGTGTGTGTGTGTGTGTGTGTGTGTGTGTGTGTG
>NW_027186310.1:2349553-2370890 GCF_028583685.1 Petaurus breviceps papuanus
GTGTGTGTGTGTGTGTGTGTGTGTGTGTGTGTGTGTGTGTGTGTGTGGTGGGGAAAGAACCCTTTACAACTCTCGTAGATCTGTGGGTGGATTTTTGCAAGCCTGGCATTGTCTGCTCAACTGAAATTCAAACCTATTTTAATCCCTGACTGCTGCCAACATAGTGAGCTGGGTTATCCCCTACATCCTGAGATGATTTTTCTAGGATAAGGGTGCTTAAGTCAGGGTCCATGAACTTATTTTTTTAAATCTATTTTGATGGCCAGTTTACTCTAATTGGTTTCCTTGTGTATTTTATATTAAGCTTTTGACAACATAATTCCATAATTTGGTGATGGAACCCCTAGCCCTAATCTAGCCAAGGTGAGGAAGTTCTGTGACCCTGGTCACCCTGTCCCTGCTCTGAGTCTCAGTTTCCTCCTGTTACATGGGCAAGTTCTCTTAAATGAGACCTAGCATTCCCTTCAGCTGTGACACTCCCAGATTCCAAAGAACAAAGTTGAGCAGATGACCCCCAGGGCTCCCAGCATCTCTGACACCCTGGGCATCTTCAGTGGGTCTGATCCCTGAAAGGGCTTGGATCGTTGGATCCTGGGAGTCCCATAAGCAAAAGAAGAACTTTACTATGATTGTTACCATTTCTATGGCACCTACTAGGTGCCAGACCCTATGCTGACCATTTTACAGTGATGACTTTATTTGAACTTCACAACAACACTGGGTGGTAGGTGCTATTATTATCTGCATTTTACAGACAAGGATACTTGGGCAAACCGAGTTAAATGGCTTAAAACACAGCTAGTAAGTATCTGAGGTTGAATTTCAACTTAGCACTTCCTAACTGCAGGCCCACTCACTACTCTATCCATCGCACTGACTAGCTGCTGCAAAGGAACACAACAGAAGAATGTTGCTTGACTGAAAATAGCATTGTAATGAGAGACAGGACACCGGGGTCCTAATTCAGGCTCTGCCTCAACTTTCACATATGAAAAGTGGGATGGATGTCACTAGAGTATGCAAGCATGGGAATGTCAGGCATGAATCCAAAGAATCCAAATTCTATTCAGAAGCAATAGGGAGCCATTGAAGAACTGTCAGTGAAGGAGGTCAATAACCTGATCTGATAATCATGTTAGTAACCAACATTTTTGTAGATCTTAAGTTGTACAACATACTTTACATGATTCTCATAATGACCCTATGATATCATTAGGCACTGAAAAGAATAGTATCTCCCTTTCACAGATGAAGATACTGAGGCAGAATAGTTAAGGACTTGGCCATGCTAACACAGTCAGGAAGTTTCTTTTCTGACTCCAAGGACAGCACCCTTCCCGTCACACAAGAGCTGCATCTGTTTAAGCAAAAGGGATGTGAATCTGGGAAGGGGAGGGGCCTGCATTGACAGGGAGAGATTGGTGAGATGGCATATTGGGGAGCAAATCTATCACTCAGTCTACCAGAATGTTGGTGGTTATGGGGCTAGTGGCCTGGGGAATAAGGAGTGGGGAGAGAGATAACAGAAATAGGAGAGATTTGATGTGTCTGCTATCTGGAGTGGGTCTTGTCCTACACTTGGAGTCAGGAAAATCTGCATTCAAATCCCACCTGAAAAAACTTGCTAGCTGGGTGACCCTTGCCAAGTCATTTCATCTCTGTGGTTTTGGTCTCCCCACCTATAAAATGAAGGTGTTGCATTTGATGACCTCCAAGGGCCCTCCAGCTCTACATCTAGGAGCCTCTGCCCCTGCGACTGGATAGGAGAGTTAAAGGTCACAGACACACACACATGCACACACACACACACATGTACAGGATGGCTGTGGAAGGTGAAAGTGCAGAAAAACCAAGACCAGAAAGCCCAAAGGAGAAGCAGGTGTGGGGAAAAGATGTTTCTACCTTCAGCTGGGGAGTTTTGGAGCTTGGAGCCAGGCAAAGGGATCTGGGCACTGTCTTGCAGGCAGCTCGAGCTGGGGCTTGGAATCACAACAGCTATCTGCCCTGGAGACCTTGTTCTGAAAATCATCTGCTGAAATTGGGGAATTCTGTAAGATCGCTAAGGGAGAGAATGCAGGGAGAAGAAATGAGGACCAAGGACAGAGCCTTGGCAGCATATTCTCAGCCTCCCAGGTAGGGCATTTGGGAAGCTCTACCCCTCATAGCCCTACTTAGCAGGCCAGTGGAGAAACATACATCAGCAGCAATTCACAGTCATATTTACTTAATGAACTGAATTGAAATCTGGCAAGGGGAGAAGGGAATGATAATTAATGAACCCCCAAAGGGGGGGAAAAAACTAAGTCCCTTGATTCAAGAAAAGTCGGCTTCCACATTTGTCAAGACACAACCCAATGGTGAATTCAAGGACATTAACATTTTAAGAAGGAAAATAATAATAATAATATGAAAACACTCCCGCGAGCTGTTGCTGTCCTTCCCCTCTCCCCACCCCAGTGAAAACCAAGCCTTCCGGCCCCAGGCTTATTTCAAACAACTTGCTCCTGCCTTTATTAAAGTCAAATATGCCCCAGATATTGAAAATTCTGCCAAGCCCAGCAAGTGCCTCTGCCCCAAAGTCATTCCAATATCTATGACTACTCTGCTATTGACCTCAGTGTGGTCTGGAGCAGGCTTTCTCAGGCTGAACCAGCTAAAAAGATGACTCCAGATTATCTTGTTAACCAATAGATTTTTTTTAAAAGAGATGCTTTGAATATTTCATCGGCATCATTCAGGGATTTTAACCCACTTCAGAATCACAAGTAATGAGATGCCATCCTGGTTACAAAACATTAAAAAGCCATTTTTAATGTTGGCAAAGAATGGGGCTCAGAAGCTACCTTCTTTGGAATCAATTAAACAGCAAGGATTTTTTAAAATGCCTACTATGTGCTCAGGAAGTCCAGGGTCAAGGAAAGTGATGGGGTCACTATCAGGTCTATAACAGCTTTGTTGAGACTGTGTCCTACTAAATAAGACTTGTCCTCCTCGTAAAGCCTCCCCACACCACCAGAGGAGGTAACACAGCAGTATGGAAGGAACCCTGGAATTGGAACTGGGATGTGAGCTTGAATCCTTCCCAAAGAACCTCCATGGCTCTGCAACGCTGGGAAAATGACTTAACTACTCAGAGCTACAACCTGCTTTTCTGTTGAGGGTGTGTGATGGTGTTATATTGTTATAGGAAGAGGAGTTGGAATGATGATGGCTATCTCATTCCACCAATACCTACTGAGTTTCTCCAATCAGAACAGACCTATATTAAGGGCTTTTAAGTTCACAAAGTGTTTTGCATTTACATTTGAGTGTCCCAAAAGCTCACCTTTCTAATAAAAGTCCTTGCCACCTTCTGTCTTATTGTGATAGGCTCCTAGCTGATTACTCCACCTCTCATCTTTCCCATCCAATCATCATACCACATGATGGTAATTAGCCTCAGTAATGCACAGCTTTCCAGTGCTCAAAACCTCTTAATGACTCCCAGTCACCTACAAAATACATCTTAATTTGCTCTCCTTGTATTTAAGGCCCTCCACAGTCACCTTTCTAGCTCTAGAATTTCCACCAAAGCCCATGTCTGCCTCATACTAGCTGTGCTACCTTGGGAACATCATTTTATTTCCTTATGACTCATTCTCAACTGCAAAACGAGGCAGTGAGCCTCTGAGCGTGCTTCCCCCTCTAGACCAATAAGCTTCTTCCTCACCAGTCTTACACCTTCTTTCAGAGCTTAGACAACCTTCCCCTCTTCCCACACCAGCTTATTCTCATTTTGACACCTTGGCTCATGCAGCCTTCCCTTGTCTGGGAATGCCCTAGTCACCTCCTCGACATATCTGAATCCCAGATTTAGAAGTCAGTTCAAAATCTCCCCTTTGATGCTTCCTCTCCATTATTCCAGCCCACATTAATCTTTGCCTTAGTTGGAGTATTGTGCTATACTTTCATCTTCATGGATGAACATTTACTGGGGACTGAAGATGACAAGAGTTAGGACTGGAATGGGACATAGAGATGACCTTGTTGCATCCTCATATGTTGCAGTATAGGAAACTAGGGCCCATGTAAGTGTAGAGACTTTCCCAAGTACCCAACATGAGCAAGTTGAGAAGTTTTCTTTAAGCCACTTCCCTTGGTTATGCTACAGAATCTCTGACATGAAAAGTAACCATGGGCTCAGCTAGTCCAGCCACCCCTCCCCCAGCAGGAATAGGCTCTACTTACCACCAGGGTAAAGTTTGTCAGGCTTCGGACATCAGTTTCCTTTTCTGTTACAGGGAGAAAACATGACTTGAGAAAATGGATTCTCCCTCTTCAAGGAAATTCTGTATGGCTCTCCATTGGGATGTTCTGCAAGTACTGCCCAGACACATCCCATTTCCTTGGATTAGGAAACACTAGGTGCTGACCCTAACTCCAGCGTTCAGATTGGGGATCCAATGTAGTCCTGTCCTATGAGAAAGACCCTCAGGGCACCAGTCTGGTTGTAGGGAAGTGGAGTCCTCAGGAAGGGATAGGTAGGATGGCACTTACACATTGAACCCTATTGTTAAGGAGAACAATAACAAAAAAACTCTAGCAGCCTTTGTGCAATGATTCCAGAGCTTGTCTTACTTCATCCTTACAAAGCCCAGGAGTTGGGTACAGGCAGGGATTTGGGGCCCCAACTGGTAGATGAGGAAACTGAGGTTCAGAAAGGTTAAATATAGTCCCCTTGGTCAGACATCTAGCAAGAATCAGAGGCAGGTTTTGAACTCAGGTCTCCCCTGACTCCAAGTTTAGATCATTTTCCACTGAAGTGGCTAGGCCCATGATTTCATCTGTACAGTCAGGAAACTCCCTCTACCAAAGAGATTACTCTTCAACTAACTTGTTCCTTAATTCACAGTCTTTGAAAGAATAAATTACTTGCCTGGGGTCACACCACCAACATGTGGCAGAGGCAGGACTCTAACCCACGTCTTTCTGACTCCAAGATGGCTTCTCAGCCCACTGAGCCACACTACCTCTCCTCCCAGACTTTGAGAGAAAGCTGAATAGACTTTTTCAAAGGAGGGGAAGGCTTATTTTTTGTCCTCCAGATACACAACCAGATGCTGTCAGCCCCAAACTCTCCAATGGTGTGTGTTACTTATATCCTAACTGACTTCCTTCCTGTACTGGATCAATACTGATTCAATTGTCTCTGGCTGTGTAGGGGGGAAGCCAAGGAAACAGCTGAAAAGGGAAAAAATTGAGTCAGGACACCACTCATTCATGGCACCAAATGACTGGTTGGATTCATTTTCTTATTATTATTTCAATGGTTGACCTTTCTCATTCTGAGTTGGCTGGACATTCCAAAGTCAGGCCAGTGGAGGCTCTGCCTGCAAATTACAAAAGGCCAGGACTTGGGTACTTCTCTGCCTTCCTTTCCATCCAGAGAACCCTTTGTGAGCTCCTTAACAGCTCCAAGTCATGTACTCTGCACCTGGGGGTTGGGGATAGGGATTACAGATATGCTTATGGACCTCCGAGAGCCTTGAGTCTGACAGACAGAGATAGACAGGCCCTTCCATATACAAACATAAAACAACAATAATATGGTAACTTCCCAGGAGCCTTCACTGATATGCCCTTCTGATGCCTCACTGTGCTGCGGAGCGCACCCTGTGTTCTTGAAGACTCTACAGTTCTACAGTTGGACCAGTGAAGCTCACTTAGTGGGCAAATAGCAGATGGAGGATTATACCTAGAATCTCCCTAAGCCCCAAACTAGGCTTTTTCCCAATGTACCCATGTGTGATTCATGGCTCTCTCTACTAAAGTTAGGCCCCAAAGTCTCACCATGGGAGGGAGTGCCCTGAGCTCTTGAAGAGATTGCCAGTGTTCATAGCTTCAGGTTCTTCCAACTCCTATGACCCATCCGGGAGAGTTTTAAGAACAGAGATAGAGCTCAGCCTTTTATCTGGCATACAAGGACTAGAGATTTTCTTTCCAGTCTTCTTTCATAACAATGTCCTTCCTTCATTGTCCATTCCAGTCAAACTAGCCCACTTGACCAATCATCAAAAATCCCATTCTATCTCCTGCTTCCATCCATTGTTTTTAGATGCACTCCCTCCTCACATTCAAGTCATAAAATCCTCAGCAACTTTAAAGCACAGCTCAGGAGTCACCTCCTACATGAGATCTTTGTCTCTCTTTCTTTGAAAAAAAATCCTTTTTATGAGTGTGACAAACATCAAACATGAATATTCTAATATTCAAAGAACAAAATAGAGTAACATTAAATTTTAGCATACATAACTTTAGGGGAAATATGTATATTATATTTGCCATGATAGGACTAAAACAGTCCCCTCTGGTCCTTCTTCCTGCTTCCAGGAGAACTTCCCTCATCTGGTCAGTCAGTCCCACTTTCTCTCTCACTCTGGACATAATTTTGCACACAGTACTTGCTTACAGATTTTATCCCCCCCCCCCCACTTAAATTTGATTGTTCCCTTCTTGAGGTCAAGAAAATCCAGCTTTTCCTCTGCATTTTCTACCACCATGGACAGCGCCTTCCCCATGGTAAGTGTCTTATAAATATTAGCTGAACTCAATAGAATTTTATTGAGACTTAGACCTTTGTCTTACAAACTGTCTGAGCCCAAGTTTTCATAATCATAAAATCTACAGTTAGAATATCCCTCAGAGGTCATTTAGTCCAACCCATTGGGGAATTAGTCAAGAAGGATTTGTTCAGTGCCTACTGCATAGCAGGTGCTGTCCATGACACTTCAGGTCACTTAGGGTCATAAAACCGGTGTCATTCTCACCTCCTGTCTCTAACTCCATCCCTCACCCATGGAATTGGCTTGCCAATTCTACCTTCTTGACATATTGACAGCCATCTCTTCCTCCTAACTCACATATATACATGTCAGCCCTCATTACCTCTCACCTGCACTATTGTAATGGTCTCTTCTCTCTCCAATCCCTACCTCACTTAGCTCTTAAATTAATATTGCTATATTACAAGTTAACTGAGTCACCTTTTATTGATTTGGTACAGGTTCAGCTGAGTAACTTTCCTGTTAAAAAAAAAACCTCAGTGGTTCCCTCTTGCCCTAAAACAGGGGCTCTTCATATTTGTTGTGTGCCCTGGACCCTTTGGCAAGAACTCTTCTGGAACCTCTGGGCCCCTTCTCAGAATTGTGTTTTAAAAATGCATACAATAAAATATGAAGAATTACAAAGAAAACCAATTTTATGGAAATACAGTTAACAAACATTCAAACAACAACAAAGTCCCAGCCTCCAGACTAAGAATGCCTGTTCTAAGATAAAAATAGAGCCTCTCTATTGGGTGTTTAAACTCCTTCACAAGTTACCCCAGTCTATCCAAGCTAACTGGACATTTCTCTCCTTTCTGTTCCTTGTAATTCCAGAAGAAACAAAGTTCTATTGGCTTTTCCCTATGCCCAGCTTTCCCCCTCCCACTTTACCTGCCCAGGTTTCTTTCCTCTTGTTGAATGATTCTACTTTACTCTCTCCTTCAAGCTGCTGCTCCTGACCTGCTCACTGCTCCCAGTGGTTACTATCTCCCAACAATTATTCTGTATTCATAAAATAAAATCAGTCTTTTATTTATTTGCCTGTTAAAATGTGCCCTACTTCTCAACCCTGCCATCAGAATGGAAGCTTCTTGAGGGGAGGAATGTTTTCTTTGTGTTCGTATTCCCAGAATTTAGGACATTGTCTAATACATGGCAGGTTCTTCATAAGTCGGAGATTGGTTCCTAACCAATGGCCATCTACCATCTATTTTATAACTTCAATGAGGATAAACCCCCTCCTTCTCTAGGCAGGACATTCTAGGTGTAGAGAATTTCAATTCATAGGAAAGTCTGGATGAAGCCAGGTAGGCTCTTGGTGACTATTACTTCCTTTTCTAGATGTCTAGTGACAATCTGTTTAATAATACTGTCTAAAAAGACCTGCACAACTCACAAGCTATGAGTCACCTGCAGCAAACCAAAGGAATTTGGGCAGCCCATGAAAAAGATAGGGCTACACATTGTCCTGTTTGTCACTTGACCCACAGAAACCAACCATCATCAGTCCATCTCTAGTCTAACCTATCTGCAGCCTGAAGATGTTTAGCCTACTTTAATTTTGGCCCCGATCTACTGCCAAGTTGTGCAGGTCTGCTCTAGAAGCTTCCCAGGATTTGGCCTAGTGCTTGCAGAATCTATTATCTTTCCTTTTTCTGGGACAGTTGCCCTTCTCCAGTCATGTAGTCCCATTCACATTCCCCATAATCTTTACAATATCATGGACATTTTGTTCTTTAGCAGTCCAAATATATTCATATCAATCCTCTCATTTTATCTTCACATCAATCTTGTGAGCAAGACAGGACTGGAATTATTATTTGTTCTATTTTGCTTAATAGGAAATTGAGGCTTCAAGAATGGAAAAGGCCTGCCCAGGGTAACACAGTGAGGAAGCATCAGGGTCATAACTTAGACCTCAGGCTCCTAACTGCCAAGTAGAGTAACCAGCCTCTCACACAATAATGAAAACTGACCCTACTTGGGGTCTCTCTTTCAAGCTCCTCCCACTGGCCAAGGGTCAGTGTCTATGTCCCAGGAAACATGCAAGACCAGGGCCAGAGTCTCTGAGTGCTAAAGGGATAGGACATACCATCTCAAAAGTGTTCCAACCAAGATGCTTGCATGAATCATGGCCCAAAGAGGGAGGCATCTATGGAAAGAGTGAATAATCTCTTAGAAGCAACAAGGAGTGTTTTGACAAGATCGATTTTCCAAGCCAGTCACTGTGTTATCTGGGTACAATAACAAACTTCCAGGGGCCTAACTTGTTTTGCGTTAACACTAATCACCATGGTTGTGCTGGCTGAGCGGCACGTTCCACAGCCCCCTCCTATCACAACAAACCCATCGTCCCTGAGGCCCAACAAAGCCCAGCTGGCTAGGGCTCCTGCTGCCTCACCATTTCAAGACCTGCCACACTCCTCCAGGATCATTTCCACTTATTTAAAACTACTCAAGCAGACACAGGACAACCCTCTTGGCCAAACAGCTCTTCCAGTTTTCTGTTTAAATTATATATGTAAAAAATAGGGGGAAAACAGGTTTGCTTCTTAAATGCCTGAAGCTCTAAAGAGACACGTTAGTTTAACAATAATCTTTTACCAAGCACACCACACTTTACAAGCTATGAGGTACATTCAAAATCATTAACCCAGTTCATTCTGCCAACAGCCCTGTGAGATGTTATTATTCCCATTTGACAGATGTAGAAATAGAGGCTCACAGAGCTATCAAGAGTTCTCATGATCTCTCAGTGAGTAAAGGACAGAGGCAGGAACCCATCTCTCTGACTTTCACAATCTTACAGCTGAAACATCACAGGATCATGCATTAGAGTTGAAGGGACCATAGAGGCCAAATAACTCAACCTTCTCATTAAGAATAGATTGAACCTAGAATGAAGAAGTGATTTGTTCAAGGCCTTGGATATGATTCTTCTTTAAGAACTGGACACTTCTGAAAAGTGGGCCCCAAGTTCCAGGTGAAGATGTGCAGGGATAAAGCACCCACTCCCTCAGGAGCTTTTTGGACAACTCTCATTGTTATGAATATCTTTTCCAGAGGAACCCAAATCTACCCCCTCTTAGCCACTCCCACCCACTGCCAGGGGGGGGGGGCTGATCAAGATCATTCTAAACCCTCTTCCCCAGGACCTCTCAGAAGGCAATAAGCACATGCCCCTAAGCCTTCTCTCTTCCAGTATAACTGGCCCCAATTCTCACAACTCTTTCATAGATGACTAGTTAGATTGAGTCATGGATGGAATCTTGCATTTGGTCTTAAAAGAACTGGAGTTCTATTGAATTCTACCTTAAGCACTTAATACTTGTGTGACCCTGGGCAAGTGACCTAACATCTCTCAGATTCAGTTTCTTCATTGCTAAGTAAGGATAATAACAGCATCAGCCCCATATACCAGATTACTATGATCCTATTACTTTTATTTTTATATATCCTGGTCACCAGTCCTTCTCTTTTCCTGGCTGTCCTCCTCTGGATTTGCTCCCCTAAAATATGACTGCCTAGAAATGATCCTTTAAAATTCAAGACCAATAAATGCTCATTACATGCCCTGACCTGAGTGTTGGAGTCAGAGGGAGGGGGAGACAGAGTTTGGGAGAGAAAGGGGGCCTGCCTTTGGGGAATAAGGAAACAGACACTAACACAGATCCTGTAACATGCAAGGGAATGCAGCCCAGCATAGAAGCAGTGAACAGAAAAGTCTTCCTTTCAGAGAAAGCATTTCTTCCTCAGGGAAAGCATCCTGAAGCAAGCAGCACTGATCTAGGCTCTGAAGAACATAAATTAAACTGGTAAACAGCCATAAACTAAGATATAAACTAAGGGGAAAAAACCCAACAGGGTCAGCTAGGGGGTGGAGCCAAGATGGCAGGACAGAAGTAGGAAAACTCCCTATGCTCCACCCATAACCACCTCAAATACCTATAAAAAATTACTCTAAACAAACTTTAGGGCTACAGAACCCACAGAATGACAGAGAGAAACAAAGATTCTGCTGAAGACAGCCCAGCAGGCAGACAGGAAGGATTCATTGCAGCACTGTGGGAGCAGAGCCCAGCCTGACAGTGAGCCTGCAGTTTTAGCCTCAGGGTGGCCCAATCAAGGCTAGAGGGACGTCAGCAAAGTAGATCATCAGCATCTGTGGCAATTTCCAGAATTATCAACCCATAAATGCCAAAGACAAAGTGAGAGGTCAGTGGACTTTGGAAACAGGGGATCTGGGAGTGTGGTCCGGACTCTGCCCCCTGAGGTAGAAGCAGCTGAAGCATGGTGGCCACAGCCACATGGCTGCTTCAGAGCTCCTGGCCAGCAGATTGTAGCAAACCATGCAACCATTCTGAGGGGTAATCACTCTTGCTTTAACCTGCTTGGATCTGGATTGCAGTCTAGGGTGGAGGTCCTGGAGTGGGTAACCAGTGAACCAGAGCATGTGGAGGCTTCAGAGAGGGCAGCCAACAAATAGCTCAGGCAGCTGTAAAAATGCCAGCAATTTGGAACAAAGCTCCCCTCTCTGGAAGCAAAGTTCTATTGTGGCAAAAAGCTCAAAAGTCAAGTAATTGAGTGGCAACATGACCGAGCAAAGGAAGCAAAGCAAGCACAGCAATCCGACTTTGGATTCCTTTTTGGGGGACAAAAAGGATCAAAGCATGGAAAAGGAAGAAGACAATGAAGTCAGAACTCCTGCACCAAAAACTTCCAAGAAAAAATATGAACTGGCCACAGGCAACAGAGGATCTTAAGAAGGATTTTGAAAACCAAATAAGAGAAGCAGAGGAAAAATTGGGAAGAGAAATGAGAATGATGCAAGAAAATGATGAAAAGAGAGTCAACAACCTGACTTAAGAATATAACGCCTTAAAAAATAGACTAACTCAAATGGCAAAAGAGGCTCAAAAAGCCAACGAGAAGAATGCCTTAAAAAGCCAAATTTGCCAGATGAAAAAAGAATTTCAAAAGCTCACTGAAGAGAATAATTCCTTCAGAAATAGATTGGAGCAAATGGAAGCTAGTGACTTTATGAGAAATCAAGATACTATTAAACAGGTCCAAACAAATGGAAAAAAAAAGAAGGCATGTAAAATATCTCATTGGAAGAACAACTGACCTGGAAAATAAATACAGGAGAGAGAATTTAAAAATTATTAAACTACCTAAAAGCCATGATCAAAAAAAAAAACCTAGAAATTGTCCTTCAACAAATTCTCAAGGAAAATTGCCCTGATGTTTTAGAACCAGAGAGTAAAATAGAGGTTGAAAGAATTCACCAAACACCTCTTGAAAAAGATCCCTAAAAGAAAACTCCTAGGAATATTATAGCCAGAATTCAGAGGTCTCAGATCAAGGAGAAAATATTACAAGCAGCCAAGAAGAAACAATTTGAATATTGTGGAAACACAATCAGAATAACACAGGACCTGGCAGCTTCTACACTGAGGGATTGAAGGGCTTGGAATATGATATTCCAGAGGTCAAAGGAGCTGGGATTAAAACCAAGAACACCTACCCAGCAAAACTGAGCATCATGTCTCAGGGGAAAATATGGTCATTCAGTGGAATAGAGGACTTTCAAGCATTCTTGATGAAAAAAACAGAGTTGAATAGAAAATTTGACATTCAGGGGTGGCTAGGTGGTGCAGTGAGTATAGCACTGGCCCTGGAATCAGGAGGACCTGACTTCAAATATGACTTTGGACACTTAACACAAAAAGCAGTCATGTGACCTTGAGCAACTCATTTAACCCCAATTGCCCTCCAAAAAGCAAAAATTAAAAATAAAGTTAAAGGAGCCTGATAGTTTTTTAGGGGAGACTAGGGGGTGCAGTGAATAGAGTACTGGTCCTAGAGTCAGGAGGATCTGAGTTCAAATCCAGCCTCAGACACTTAACACAAAAAAAAACTTGCTGTGTGACCTTGGGCAAGTCACTTAACCATGATTGCCCTCCAAAAAGCAAAAGAATAAACAAAAAGAAAATGTGACATTAAGATACAAGAAGCAAGCGAAGCATGAGAAGGTAAACAGGGAAAAGAAATCATAAGGAACTTATCAAAGTTGAAGTATTTACATTCCTACATGGAAAAATGATAATTGTAACTTATGAAACTTTTATCAGTATGAGAATAGTTGAAGTGAATGTAACTGTGTATGTATACATATATGGGTGTGTGTATACATATATATGTCTATATATGAAGAATATATCATATTCATGGGTACATGAATATATATGTGAGTGTGTGTATATATGTGTACAGGTGTACATAGACAGAAGGCACAGGACCAATTTAATAGGAAGGGATGATACTTAAAAGGTGAAATTTAGAGGTGAGAGAGGAATATAATGAGAGGAGATGGGGAGAGACAGAATGGGGTAAATAATCCCATATAGAAGAGTCAAGGGAAAAGTATTACAATGGAGGGGAAGAACAGGAAGGCAAAAGAGAATGAGTCATCCTTATTCTCATTCAATTTGGCTTAGGGAGGGAATGACATACACATGAAATAGGGTATCTCACCCTACAGGAGAGTAGGGGGGAAGGGAATGAGAGGGGGGATGATGGAAGGGAGGGCAGGTTTGGGGGAGTGGACATTAGAAGCACACACTTTTGAAAAGGGACAGGGTCAAATTAGAGAATAGAACAAGTGTGGGGCCAGATAGGATGGAGGGAAATATAGTCAGCTTTTCACAATATACCCACTGTGGAAATGTTTTGCATAGGTACACATGTACAACCTATATTGAATTGCCTAACTTCCCAGTAAGGGTAGGTGATGAAGGAGGAAGGGAAAGAATCTGGAAAACAAAGTTTTAAAATCAAGTATTTAAAATACATATACACACAAGCAACTGGGAAATAATATATACAGGCACTGGGGTATAGAGATCCATCTTGCCCTCCTGGAAAGTCAGAGGGGGGATGGGGGAGGATATAGGACAGAGCAGATTGGGGGGGTATACAGTGGGATTGCTGTTTTGGGGTGGTGGGTAGGGAAAAGATAGGGAGAAAATTTGTAAGTCAAAATCTTGTGGAAATGAATGATGTAAACTAAAAATAAACATAAAATTTAATTAAAAAAACACAACAGGTAAAATATTTCTGGAGAGAGAGCAAGAGAAACAGTGGAGATTGGGCCCAGGGTCTCCTCCTCTTCACTGGGAAGAGGGGAAGAGTTAAGAAAGGAGTCAGGAAGAGGGGAAGAGAAAAGGCTTGATTACCTCTGAATGGTCTTATCACCAACAGCAACATTGTTGTGCCATGAGAAATCAACAAGCAAGGGAAATGGGGCACACAAATCTGTACCACTTTTTTTGTTTTCCTGCTTCTGAAATGGAGAAATTCCCAGTATTGGTGAACACATGGTCCCTACCATGCCAGCTGCATTTCTCCATTTTCTCCAATCCAGGTTGGTCAACCTATTTTCTATATTGGACATAAAATAATTGTTCATTCAAACATTTATTAAGCACCTTCTGTATATAGAATTTGTGCCTAGTGCTGGTTGATAAAGTTTCCATTTGTCATTGCCCTGCCGCCCGGGAGCTCCCGGAACAGGATAGGGATATTATGGGCTGCCACATGATGCAATGTTATAGTGATTCAGTAGGGCTTCCTGGAGGAAGTGGCAGCCAACTTGAGTTTTAAAGAATGTATAGGTAGCCCACAGGTAAAGAAGAGAGGAATGAGAGGAATTCTAATCTTGGAAAATAGTATAAGCAAAGGCCTGAAAGAAAAATCCAGAAGGAGATCAGGAAATTGCCAGTAGTCAATTTTTCCTCGCTTGTAACATATATTGGGGAGTAAGAATACATGATAAGTCTGGGTAGTAGGATGGGCTAATTTTAGGGGGTCTCGAATGTCAGCAAAGAGTTTCATCTCTAATTTATTTTCTTTTGCTTTTTGGAGGGGGGAAGGCAGGGCAATAGGGGTTAAGTGACTTGCCCAAGGTCGCGTGGCTAGTAAGTGTTAAGTGTCTGAGGCTGGATTTGAACTCAGGTCTTCCTGACTACAGTGCTCTATTCACTGCCCCACCTAGCTGCCCCAAAGGTAGTTTCAGCTTTATCCCAGTCACGAAGTCATAAAGACCAAGGCCTCATATAGTGGGGAGGAGGAGTCAGAGTATTGTTAGTACAAATAATGGCAGTCACCGAGAAAGGTCTCGACATTTAAAGTTGAACAATATGGTGCACCCAAGGCTGCAGAAAGCTGGGAAGGGCATGGGCCTCTGGCTGCACTGACCCCAGCTCTCAGACTCACACTGTCAAAGGCAATGTCTGTTGCTTTCGCTGATGCTCTTCAGCTGTTTGAGTCATGTCTGGCTCTTCATGACCCCATTGGGGGCTTTCTTGAAAGAGATATTGGAATGTTTTCCCATTTTCTTCTTCAGTTAATTTTAAAGATGAGGAAACTGAGTCAAACAAGGTGAAGTGACTTGTCCAGAGTCACACAGATAGTAAGTGTCTGGGGCTGGATTGGAACTCATTTCCAGTGTTACAGCCACTGTGCCACCAAGTTACAATACCTTATACAATGTGTTTAATGGAGTCCTGGGCTGTGTTCCCTTGTATGTTACACTATCTGCCTGAGTGTCTGCTGAAGGCAGGGCCCTGTCTCTGCCAAACACTCTACCTTCCACTCCCTCTGGCCTCAACTAAAAGGTTACGGCATGCCATTTCTGTTTAAGTGGTCTTGCTTTTTGAAAGCTCATTTCTAGTGGTCACATTTTAGGAGAGCAAATCCAGAGGACAACAGACAGAATGAGATGAGGAAGTTTTCTCTAACACCTACATGAATCCAGATCTCCCAAGACAGTGCAGAGAACATTTCCGCAAAATACAAGCATGTTATTTGGGACATGATTATCTGCTTGACAAAGTCTGAAGCATGGTCATGGGATTCCTTCTGCCTCTCACTATACTCTTGAACTTGGGTAAGTTACTTAACATAATTCAATGAAATGATTCGATAAATGATAGACTATGTACTGAGTGCTATGCTCGGTACCAGGGTGAAACAACATCACGAGACCTGCCCTCAAGAAGCTTACAGTCTAAAAGGGAATGTGGTTGGATCACAGATGAATATAAAATGGACCAGAGGATCGGTGGAGAGATAAAAAGTGTTAGAAGAAAAATCTAAGGAGGGAGAAAGAATTTCCCTGAAAAGCAGGTATTGGGGGAAGATTTCATGCATGAGATGGTAACATAAACCAGACCCTGAAGACAGAGAAGGATCAGAACCAGCTTATGAGGAGAGATTGTATTCAAGGCACTGGGGACAACTTGTATAAAGACAGAGAGATGGAAGCTAGCCCATCAAGACAGACAAGTAGCAGTCAAGGAAGCAGAAGTAGTCTTCATGATCTCTTCTTGTTCAAGGTTTAGCAGAGAAGGCTGATGGTGCCTGTCATCAGGCCCAGTGGATAGGTAAGAAAAGGCTGATGAGGGATGGCTAGGTAGCTCAATAAGTAAAGTGCCAGCCCCAGAATCAAGAGGACCCGAGTTTGGTTCCAGCCTCAGACACTTAACACACACACACACACACACACACACACAACACACACATACAAACTAGCTGTTTAACTTTGGGCAAGTTACTTGACCCCAATTGCCCTCCAAAAGGCAAAAAACAAAGGCTGATGGTGATGGTGCCCATCAGCAGCTCAGAAGGTCAGCAGGACTAGTGGAAAGGCAAGAGAAAAGGGTTTTGAAATGGTTTACAGAAGTAGTTTTCCACTTATGAGAACTAGAGTTACTGTAAGAAGGGGTCTTCAAATCCATATGTGTATCAGGATTTATTATTATTATTTTTAAAGCAATTGGGGTTAAGTAACTTGTTCAAGGTCACACGGCCAGTTATTTCTGGGTGTGGTGCTAAGTATCAGAGCTCGGATTCGATCCCAGGTCGTCCCAACTCTGGGGCCAGTGCTCTTACTCGCTGTGCTACCTGACCACCAAAGGAATTATTATTTTTATCTTTCTTTAATGTAAACAAAAATATGCAGCATGAGTCAGTATAATAATCAAACATACCTTCTGTAGACTGAATAAATTATATGCCTTATAGACATTACGATTTTCCCAATGTTTGTAGATGCCATTGTGTGAAATAAAATATAAGCTTATTTAAAAGTGTTACTGAATTCATAGAAGGTTTTGTTATTATGTATTTTCTTAATCATCACATTCTGTACTACGGCTACTGTCATCTGAGGGATGGTGAGATTGGGGATGGGAAGGAGAAGTGCTCATCTTCAGAGAAGCTGCAGAACAGGGGGCTCTGGAGCCCAGGCTGCAAAGCCAGAAGTGAAGGGATCCTGAATTGGTTCTTCAATCAACAATGTTATTAAATACAAAACAGCACTTTGCTGGGCACTGGGGCTTCAGAGACAGAAAGGAAACAGTCCCTGCCTTCAGGGTTGTTTAGTACTTCATCAGTGACACCACAGGAAAATAGAAGCAATATAAATATATGTAATTTACATATATATGTGTGTGTGTGTGTCTCCATATATAATCATACATAATGTACATATATAATACATATATATGTAATGCTTTCTACATACACATATGATAGAGGTAGCACATAATATAGGAAAAAGAGAACTAGTCTTGGAGCCATTAAGATTGTTCAAAGACCATCATCTGACATATACAGGTTGCTACCATTGGTACAATATATTAGGATGGTTGGGCAGTTGAAAATCTAAATATTCATATATGTCTGTGATATGTGCTTGTATAACTATAACTATACATCTGTCTCTACTCTCTCTCTCCTTTTAAATTAGCACACACAAAAATTTTAAAAATAAAAAATTAATTAACACACAGATTTCCTGAGTCTTTTTTTTTCTCTTTCTTTTCAACCCCCTATGGTAAATAATTCTCAGTGTCAATGTGGTGCCAAAGCCCCAAGATGCCTGGAGTTAATGTGCCAGCCCTGCCAACAGCTTTTCCAAGCTCTTTCTGCAGGAACAGAATAGAGAGTATACAGAAAGGAAGACAATAATAACTGAGAAATGCATGCAGATGCCCCGGCATCCTCCAGGGAGCATGATCCAACAAAAGTCTGCAAACGCTGAGGAGCAAGCACCAGGAAGTGGTCCTGCCCTCTCTGGCCTGCTGGGACTATTGTCCAACCTGACCTAACAGAAGGCTAACCTGGGAGGCACTAAGAGTGAGGGGAGGTGCTTAAGAGGTGCCTCGTGGTGTTTCTAAAGAAGCTGTTCTTGGCCAGAAGGCTTTTCAAGGGGATTGACATAGGAAAGCCCAAAAAGACCCAACCTGGGGTTCGAGACCAGACTCTACTTGTGTGATTCTCAGAAGCCACTGCAGAAATCTAAGCCTCAGTTTTCTCATGAATGAAGTTGCAGGACTCTATTGAGAATGCGTGAGAAAAGCTGGTGGAAGTGCTCTGAGATGTATCCATAAGCATGGGGTTGTCATTCCTGTGATTAATAGTGTCTTTTCTACATCATGCTTCTTTCACTAGCACAGAGGGAAGAGAGGTGGCTTAGAATTAGGGGAGCTCAGCTTCCCTCCTGGCTTCATAATTTGCTACCTGGATGACCCTGTCTCAACAGATAGATCTGTGAGCTCCGTGAGACAGGGACCATGCAAGTCTGCCTCAAGCCAGTCACAGTGTTTTGCATAATGTAGGTGTTGAATGATTTTTTGTTGAACTGAAGTCACTTTGCTTCCTAAGCTTCAGTCTCCTTAGCTGTAAAATAGGGATAGAAGATACTAGATCAGGAACTGATAAAAATCTCTTGAACCATCTAGTCTGACAGACTCTCAATTTCTAAACTGGGACTCAGGGAAGTTAACAATACAGTCAACCTGGGATCATTATGATCTGGATTCAAATCCTGCCACAAACACTTCCTAGCAGTGTGACCCTGGGCAAGTCACTTCTCCTCTATCTGCCTCAGTTTACTGGCTTGTACATTTAGAGGGTTAGGCTCAATAATGTCTAAGGTTTCTTGACTTCAGATCTAAATCTGTGATCCCACAAATAACTTGCCTAAGGTCACACAGGTGGTAAGCAGGAAAGGTGGGACAGAACTCAGGTCTTCTGACTATGCAGTCAGGCAGTCCCCTTTGTTCCAAACCATGTAGTAGCCACTGCACAGGATTGTTGTGAGGGAAGTGTGTGGTAAACTTTAGCACTGCACTTTGTGTAACTGAGTCCTAGTGATTTTGGCAAGGACAGGGTGGGCCAAGCCAGGACAGGGTCCCTGGCTCTAGCCTTAACACCTCCCTGAATTTAGCAGCCCAAGGGGAGAGTCAATTGCTTCCAGTGGAACTGTGCAGGTGGGTACAGTCAGGGACCCCAGACTCTAGGGGCTTCCCAGTGAATAGCACAAAGGCTTGTCGAACTCCATGTTGCCTGAAAATACTGGAGACCCTCCCTGCTAGCCAGGGCATTTGTAACTGGGAGCCTGGCTTCTGGAAGTCCAGGGATTTCAAGAGAATCCCATTTGCTTAGTTGGAGAAAAAAGCAATTCTTCAATCTATTTCTGCCACTGTCTTAAGAAATAAACAAACTTTTAAAAGCCTTGTGGATCCCTTGAACACATTGGCTGGTGTGGAGGAAAGAAAACAAGATCCATATGGAAGGATCTAAGCTGGGCTGCTAATTCGGGGGACATGGGGCCACCTATGTCCATGGGGGTGGTTGATGACTAATTTTATTGCTTTTCCTGTTCTTTCTGAGGCCAAACACTTTGATTCAGTTAAATTGACATTTATTGCATCCCCACTAAGTTCCGGTACCAGACATTGCATGTCAAAGACATAAAAACGGTAAGGAAAAAGATCCTGCCCACGATGAGTTTATACAGCAGGGCTGTGGAGCCTGTGGCCTGGAGGCCACATGTGGCTTTCTAGATCCTTACGTACAGCCTTTTGACTGAATCCTAATTTTACAGAACAAATCCCCTCCCCCCTGGTTTGCACTGTCATGACTACAATAAAAATGCCGGGAAAGTTTTGGCCACAACCATCAACAGTGAGCCACACCCATACTGACTTGAAAGACCCTTTAATGGACAAGAGGAGTCTTTCTTAGTCACTGGGAAAGGAAAAGGCAAATCTCAAAAATGACCTGTGAAGTTCTACTGTTTTCTTTTCACAAATCAATCAATACATTTTCTAAGCACCTACTCTGTGGTGGAATGGCTTTGGAGTCAGAGAACCTGGAGTCAAATCCTGCCACTCACATTTAGAATCCATGTAATTTGGGGCAAGACCTTGAACCTCCCTGGTTCCTAGTTTCTTCATCTGTAAAATGGGAATGGAAGCTTGTGAGGTCCCCTTAAACTCTCTTTCTACATTCCAACAATCCCATGAGTCAGATTTGAACAGCACACTTAAGACATGAGGCATTTCATGAACCCCACCCCACCCCCAATTAGTGGCTTGCTCCTAAATAATCTTTTATATATATATATATTACTTTTATAATTACTAAATTATCTTCTACTACTATAACACAGTTTTAGTTTGTGCATATGTGTGCCCTTTAGGGAATGTAAGCTCCTGGAGGGCAGGAACAATTTCAGTTTATCTTCTGTATTCCCAGTGCCTGACACATAACCCATCAGGGGCTTAATAAAAACTTGTTATTTGACTGATTTGTGCCAAGGACTGTGCCTGGGATACAAAGACAGGAGTGAGATAATTCCTGTCCTCAAGGAACATTCCATTGGGAGAGACAGTTTGTCTAAGTATATACAATATAAGTGTATGTATTATAAGTATATATAGTAAAAGTCTATGTGATCCTATGCTCTATAAAACAAAAACAATTTGCTTCCTGGCTCCCTTGAAGACCTGGTCAAAATCCCACTATCTAAAAGAAGCCTTTCCTGACATCCCTTAATTCTAGTCCCTTCCCTCTCTTGATTATTCCCAATGAATTCTGCATGCATCTTGTTCGTGCAATTATTTGTGAGCTGTGTGCCCCATAAATCCTGAGCATAGAAACTGTCTTTTGCCTTTCTTTGTAGCCTCGCCACTTAGCACAGTGCCTGGAACCTAGTAAATGCTTAATAAATGTTTGTTATTGTCAAGTAATGTCATTTATTTAATCTTTGTTCATCGTGGCCCAGTGCCATTGTAAGAACTTAATAAATTCTTGGCACCTGGTGTACCCCATGCCCTGGCACATAGTCCCTATACTGAATATGCCTGAGGTTATAAAATCATTTTTTCTCACCACAGGAGCAAAACTTGATTCTCAGTTTGCAGAGGGTCAGAAAATTGGTGCTGCACCAGCCATGGCAAGAGTAAATTCCATCCAAGTGCCTCCAGTGGGAATTCCTTTGAGAAGCACCAGGCAGGTCCTCTGGAAATGTTCATGTTTCTCTATCAAAAAGAAGCTCTTCTCATGGATACTGGGGAGTTTCCAAGTCTAGTAAACAGGAGAAGTGTTTTGAGGCTCAGCCTGCCTGGTGGCACCCCTTTGTGTCTTCTCTGCTCTTCTAACCCCTCTCAAGGAGCCATGCTCCAGCCATTGTGGGGCTCCACTCCCTCCTCTGAAGAGCTGACATGTTTGTCTGCTTTCCATTTCCCTAGATGGAAATCTACAAGACTCGGTCCACAGAGAAAAAGTTCATTCTGGGACACTGGGAAGGCATTCGGACCCACCCAGCCCACTGCAGTCAGTCATCCATCCATCCATCCATCCATCCATCCATCCATCCATCCATCCATCCATCCATCCAT